>NW_025791458.1:5158834-5396143 GCF_907164935.1 Osmia bicornis bicornis | reverse complement strand
AAGTTTTTTACGGCGTGAAGTTTCCTAGGATCTGGTTTAACCCCGTCAGCAGACAAAATGTGTCCCAGATAGGCAACCTCTTTGCGTAGGAATTCGCATTTATTAGTCTGTAGAGTAAGTCCATATTCCCTGAGGTGATCGAATAGTTTTTTAACTTTAATTTCGTGTTCACGCAGCGATGAAGAAAAAACAATTATATCATCTATGATCACAAGTACGTTTTCCAGGCCTGATGTTACCCGGTTCATGACGCGTTGGAATGTCGGTGGTGCGTTCTTCAAACCAAAAGGCATACGCACAAACTCGAAATGTCCATGTGGGGTTGTAAACGCGGTCTTCTGTCTGTCCTTTGGGTTCATTTCAATCTGATGAAATCCATTTGCCAAATCAAATATTGAGAAGTATTTTGCTCCGCCTACCTTGTCTAGTATTTCTGGAATATTAGGTAATGGAAACTTGTCGCCTGTTGTTTTTTCGTTTAATGAACGAAAGTCGATTACCATTCGCCAACGTTTGTTACCATCGGCGTCCGGTTTCTTCGGTACAATCCATAAAGGAGAATTGTATGGTGAGGTGGATGGTCTAATAATACCCTGCGATAGCAGAGCTCCAACCTGTCGTTGTATCTCCTCCTGATGTACTGGTGGGTACCGATACTGTCTAGTATTAATCGGAATGTCGTCTGTTGTGTAAATGGAGTGATGAAAATTTGGAACCTTGCCCAGGTTATCTCCAGGTAGGAAAAATCTATCAGAAAATTCCCTGACAATTTTGAACACATGTTGTCGTTCTTCAGAGTTTAGATGATCGGTCCTTAAAAGATCTTGGATACGTGTAGTTCTGTCTTCCTTTGTTTCCTTTGCTAGATACGAAGGAATAGGATCGTCATCTGATGAGTCAAAAATCTCATACGGATGTATGCGTTGTGGTCCAATGTCGATTTCGATTTCGTCTTCTCCGGTGTTTGTGGCTAGGACATAGCAAATTCCATCATGATTGCAGACTGCTGATTCTCCAATGTAGACCTGTTCAGGAGTCTTGATTCGTGCTAGGTACCCTTCCATAACCTCCGGATTTGCGACTGGAACTGCAATTTGGAGAGCTGTGGGTCCTGGTAATCTATGTTTAATTGGCAATACTGGATGCAGTTCCATCTCCTCAGCGTTACTGAAGAATATAGGTTTAATAGGTTGGTTACGAGTTCCCAAGGTTTTATGGTAATAGGAAATTTCAGCCCCTTCCTGTAATAAAAAAGGGCTTCCTATGAGTCCATCAGCGGAAATAGGCAAGTCCTCTACTACGTAAAATTCCGTAGCAGATCCATTAATTTGCAAACAGGTAGTTCCCAAGGTTCGGATCGTAGATGATGCGAGCCCAGCGATTTTAAGACCTTCCTTCGATGTGATTCCGGCCTTTTCTCCTAGAGCATGAAGAACTACCAGATTTACAGAAGCTCCTCCATCAATTAGAAATTCTCCCGTTCCTTTTTCCAGTTCTAGAACCTTGATCCTGATGCGTGGGGTTGGTGCTTCCTTGATTCGTCTTCCTGCTTCTGGTCTGCAAATCGGACCATTTTCCGGCGATCTTCGTTGCGTACGCTCACCGCCTCGCCGTTTGGGTGAGCGTTGTTGGAGTTTAAAGGTTTCCTCAAAGGTGAGAAATTCCCTCGTGACTCCCTTCGATACTGGAATCGGGGTCTTTCGCGGCGAGGTGATTTTTCACAATCCTTCCAACCGTGTCCGACCGTACTGCAGTTTGCGCAATAAAAGTCGTAAACATCGTGTTTGGTGTTGAACGGCTCGTCATATTTTGGCGCCTCCGGTGAGTGGTTTGGAGAGCGTGAATAATCATGCTTACGTAAAGTCAACGCCGTTGCACGTGAAGCTCGTTCTTCGAACTCCGGTTCGGAACCAGATGTGCTGCGATCCCTTGGTCTTTGCCGGTAGGGTAACGGTGACTGAGGGTACACACGCCTGTGTTCCTTCTCTCGAGGACGTCTCCAGCTGAGAAAATCCTCTTCTCTACGACGACTAGGTGATGCCTTCTCCTGAATCTGTCGTCGGTTCTTGAGGCGACGTTCAATTTGTAACACAGCTTCGTACGTTTTAATCTTTTTGTCCAGAGCGGCGATTCTCCAGGCCACACGCTCCGGTAAACCCTCAAGGAAATTCTCCAAGATGTCCATTTCCTTCTCCTTGATGAGCTGATCCACGTTGGTCGTGTACCTCTCGCGGATCGCGATACGAGCTCCATGGGCAAGTTTGCTGGCTCTGTCGATGTACTTCCTTAGTGATTCGTCCTCACGGATTTTAAGGCGCGAAACCTCAGCTTGGAAATACGCCAAGTTCTTCCCAGGAGCGTATCGTTTTTTCAAATGTTGTAACAATTGAGTTACATGGTTGAATTGTTTATCTTGGATACTAATCCGCGCCGGACCGGTGAGTTTAGTCAACACGATACTCACATACTCTGTTTCCGACGTATCTGGTATTAACGCGAGCCCGTTTTCTACACTCTGAGCGAAAACCGACAAAGCTGGATTCTCGCCATCGAAAGTGGGTATCGGCGCGGTAGCGAATTGAATACAATTACGCTGTGTTAACAAGGCCATAGAATTAGCCATTGTTAAGGTAAGATTCGCGACTTCGTCAGCCGAAAGCCTGGTTTCTGGCATTTTAACGCGAAAATCCTATAGAACAATTATAATACAAGTCCAGTTGTATCCACGGTATCCTTACGGATATTTATTCAGTGGATCCCACCGCTGTCACCAGTTTTGTTACGAGCCGGAGGGGACGGCTGCGTAGCCGGGGCTTAATTTAGGTAAATGGTAATTGTTAATGGCTTGACCAGTGTTGTTATTAACACTGGGAGCCTAAGGAAGTAGACGTGGAGACGAACCTACGTATGGCTAACGTAGGGAGCTCCAGGAGGTTGGCTATGGTGGACGAACCTACGTATGGCTAACGTAGGGAGCCACAGGAAAGGTGTAGAGTGGAGGACGAACCTACGTATGGCTAACGTAGGGAGCCTCAGGAGAGTGATATGCGGACGAACCTACGTATGGCTAACGTAGGGAGCCGCAGGAAGCGTTAGTATTAGGTCTCGTAACTTGATCGATGTACCTCGAGCGGTAAAGGTACACCTTAGTGGGTTTCTGGACAGTAAATATAATTGTACAATAGTATGTAAATTAAACTAGTATGAGTTTATTCTCTATTCCGGACCTTACAATTGTTGTGTGTAATTGTCACGGTATTCAATGAATTGAACTCTAGGTTGCACGTTTGAAATGAGTTGAATAAATAAAGTTTAGTTTCGATTCCTCGAAGCAAGAATCTAATCCTTCTCGGTTTTCACGAACACGAGCAAACGGGGGCGGATTACAACGATTATAATAATGCTTAACAGCCGACAACGTACTGTATAGTTACTGTGAGTGCTTGAAAGGGACTTGAATACCCGATCTCGCAGAGTTTCCTCGTTGCAGAGATTATCCGAAAAAGAACGTACTGACGTGTATCGAACTGATTCTAGACTTCAACTAGACCCGAGGTGCCCTTGTCGCCACCCTTTTTATACTCAAAAACTAGAGTAAAAAGGGTGGTGGGGACTGACTCTACGTGACCCGTAGGACCGCGCCCTTGCTTTGCGTTGGTCTCGAATTTTCTAGAAGACGGTTGGTGTCGGGTGCACACATCCGATTCCATATAAGGAAATTTCTTGAGAAGGGTTTGTAACATCATATAAGGAAATTTCCAAGACGGATACGTAACACAAGAAATTAAAAGAATGAAGTAAATAAGATAGTGTAAAGTATAAAGTGAAAGCCGTGGCCAGCATAATGTGAATAATGTAAAGTAACGCAGTGTAATATAATGCATTGTAACGTAATATAACATAAAACAAATGAACTATAATGAAATAGAATACAAAATGCAAAAGTGGGCTCACTAAAATATAACCATAAAGATTATTAACTAAATACTCCATTCCTTTATACAAGTAAATTATAACTTAAATTGTGAATGGTAGATGGTGAATGATAAATGGTCATGTCAATGCAAATGCAAATAGAACCGATTATTGTATGACGTCTCTAAATAAAGTGAGTAAACAGCAAATAAATTAAATAAATCAAATCAAATGTAAACTGCGTAGTTCAAGTAACACTATACTACTGTATAGTGTAAGAATAAATAAATAACTCAACAAGTAGAGTATTTTGAACTAACATTTAAATGGTGAATTAAACAGAAACCATACACCATCAAAGCATTTGGATAGACAAAACCATTCATCATCACAGAAAAATAACAAAATTAAGATAAATCAAATCAAATCACTAACTTCAGCTGATCAGAGTGAATGAATGAATGAATAACGAATAATGAAAGAGTGAATGAATGAATGAATGGATCAAAGAAGGAAGAGAGAAACAATAGAATACCAGCAAGTACAAGTTAAAGTTGAATAGACCATTGAAAAGTAAAATTCAGGGATGAGATAATGAATGACAAATGACAATTATTTACAGAAACACAACCCCAATGTGTCAAAGCAGTGTCAAGACCAGCATGCAAGGACTCATTAAAGGGACAAATATCAAATAAGAGAGCTGAATTGCAACTGAAAAGGAAAAAAGAAGAAGAAAAGAAAGGAAACAAGGTAAGGTAGTTGCAACATACTATAAAACAACAGAAATAACCAATACTGGTGGCATGAATATTAAATTTAAATTTACAGAAACAGCCTATCGTCATGGAAGAGCAACATTATGACCAGAGAGAGACGTCGTGGATAAATTGAATTAAAGAATATCAAAAGAGTATCAAAATGTCCAATGAATATCAAGAATGCACAGGCAAATCAAGAACCAAATCAAGAAGTGATAACGAAATAAAATAAATAGCGATAACAGTGATAATGTGGCAAAAATAAATTAAATATATAAATATAAGTATATTAAAATATAGAATATAGAATAAAGAATAACGAATAACCGTATGGAAACAAATCATAAATATATTAATACAATCTACAGAACTTTTGCACCATCATGAGTTAAAATAGACTAAATCATAACAATTGCTTTAATTCAATTCAATTCAGATTGAATGAACAGTGACAGAATGAAAGAATGAACAACTGAATGAAGTGATCAATTAAAGATACCAAAGAATGAGTTAAATAAGGTAAATAGTCATAAGTCATAAGTATAAAGTGAAGGTAGTAACCAACATAATGTAAATAACGTAAATAATGTAATGTCACGTAATATAATGTAAAACAAAATGAATTATACTAAAATAAAATACAAAATACAAAATACAAGAAGTGAACTCAATAAAATATACAACCGAACAGATTATTAGCCACGATACTCCATTTCCTTACCAGAATAGCCGATAAGTTAAATTATAAATTATAAATGGCAAATGATAAACGATGAATAATTATGTCAATGCAAATGCAAATAGGACTTACTATTGAATGTTGTATCATAATAAAATAACTGAAGCGACAATAATCAAATCAAATATAAAGTACGCAGTTCAATAAACACTGCACCAGTATATAGACTGAATAAATAATTAAATAAATGAGTAAATAAATAAGGATACTTAAATAACAAGATTATAATAAAACCACGCACAATCAAAGCATTTGAATTGACAGAACCACCCATCATCACAGAGCGAGCAAAACTAAAGTAAAAATAAAAGTAAAATAAATCATATTCATTAACTTTAATTGATCAGAATGAATGAGTGAATGAATAATGAATGAATGAATGTATGGAACCATTAAGAAAGTTAAAGATTAAGGAAAATAAAGAAGGTAAGGCGTGATTGAAAACAAGAAGCAGGAATGGATCAGAACGAATGAACAATGATAGAATGGAAGAATGAACGACTGAACAGTGAAGTAATCAATTAAAGATATCAAAGAAGAATGAGGTAAATTATAGGGTAAATAATAAGGCATAAAGTATAAAGTGAAGACCGTAACCAATATAATGTAAATAATGTAATGAATGTAAAGTAATGTAATGTAATATAATGTAAAACAAATGAAATATACTAAATAGAATACAAAATACAAGAAATGAATTCAATAAAATATAACCATAAAATTTATTAACTACAACACCCTATTTCCTCAGCAAGGTAGATTATAAGTTAAGTTATAAATTATAAATGATAAATGGTGAATGATAAATGCTTATGTCAATGCAAATGCGAATAGAACTAATTATTGAATGACGTTTCAAAATAGAGTAATTAAGGCGACAATTAAACCAGATTAGTTATAAACTACGCAGTTCAATAAACACTATACCAATGTATAGACTAGAATACATAAATATATAAGTAAATAAATAATAAGGATACTTAAATTGTAAGATTATAACAAACGCACAATCAATCAACGCATTTGAATGGACAAAACCACCCATTATCATAGAGAGAGCAAAACTAAGATAGAATAAAATAAAATAAATAAAATAAATCATATTCACTAACTTTAATTGACCAAAATGACTGAGTAAAGAATGAATGTAACGATTACAGAAATTGAAGATTGAAGATTGAAGATTAAGGAAATAAGGAAAGAAGGCGTGAATGAAGCAAGAAAGCATTAATGCATTAATGTAATACAATTATAAGTAAAGGAAAGGAAAGTAAGTAAATGAACACCCACCACCCAACGAATATTACACAATAAACTACACCAAGAGCACAAAAGCAATCAATCACTCCTCGCACAGCACCATTAAAACAATTATTAAAACAATCATACTGAAACTGTAACAAAACTAAAAACAAAACTGAAACTACAAGAAAACAGTTAATAACACAACCCGAATTGTCCAATTCATTTATTTAAGCATATTACACTGCTGCATCGTCACAAATATAAAATGAAATGAAAATAAAAGAAAATGACAATGAAATATGACAGAAAATGAACTTGAACTAATCTAATCAACGAAACAGCAATGCAAGTCATGCAAACCATAAACACACCTTATACACTGATATAAACCATTGATAATTAACCGATGAGATTCACAAAACAAAGTAAAAGAACAACAACGGTAAATACATAAAACAATGGAACGATAAATGAATTGAACAATGAAATAACGTAACAAGGCATAGATTGCGCAGATTTATTAAGCACATTATACAATTATAGCGTTGCGAATAAATAAATAATAAATAAAATAAACTTCACTTCAATGAGACAAAATAGAAATACGATAATAAGCAATAACAATATTACGCGAGTTGCATAAATCAACAAGGCACATCACCCCATCGTACTTTAGTAAATAAATAAATGAAACAAATGGCACAAAACAGAATGAAATATGAATATATAATCTGACCGGCGAAGAAACGTAAAATAGATGTAGAACACCATGAACAATGCAATAATAAGACGAAACATGAAAATAATATGAAAATAAAATAGATGTAGAATAAACCCGTTAAAATGACTAGAAATTAAATGAATAAATGGGTAAATGGATAAATAAATGAAATGAAAAGACTATACCGCGAGCAAACACCGAATAAACACCGGATAATAGAACAATCGATTGATCGAATAATCGAACAATCGAATGTGTTAATAAATAAAGAAATAATTAATAATACATCGGGATAACGTGCCAATCAGACGTATGCAGCCAAATAGTAATAATAAAGTAAATTAACACTAATAATAATAAAATATCGAAAACTATCGAAAATATCGAAAAAATATCGTTGCACTTTCACACAATCACTTGATAAATCGACGCAATCAATGAAAAACAATGTAAAACAAAATGAAATAAAACGCAATAAAGGAAAAAACTAATACGTCACCAAACCGTTGACCTAATTTCACATCGTCTGTCCTCTTCTATCCAAGGCCCTGGCCGCGCATGCAACCGTCTGTTCGTCTTCAACTACGGCGGCCATCTTGAGAACCTGTCAGCTCTTGCATGCTTTCGTTAACCAAATTAATCATAAAAAGTCTCAAAAAACGCGGAATTTCACTACGGAACGTTCACAATTAATCAGAATTATCCTTAAATAATGTCTAATGTTTATAATTATCACCCCGAACACCGAAAACACGACGTCGAAATGTCGCGTAACACGCACACCACGTTTTCAATGATTATTAATAAATTAATACACTATTTAATCAAAAAACGACACAATAGCACTTCCGAACAAACAATAAATACAATTTTAACAAAAAACGCGAATATCTAAGCCGCTATCCACCGCGTTGTAAATCTGACCACGGAGCGACCACGAAACACGTCCGCTCTCCTCGACGCGTCGAGCGGGAATCCAACCTAACCTAACCTTTTTTTTTTTTACGTGGAGGAAATCTTCGAAAGACGCCCCCAGCCCCCCTGGGGAGGAGCCGGGGGTAGTGCCGGATTTTTACCGGCTAAAACCACCACGGTGACCTGCACAGGGCTGTGGTAAGGGCCCCGGGACCTCTAACGGACAACACCGGGACCCCCCCACCCTTGGCGCATAGCGCCCCATCGCGGGGGAGGATCTAACCTTTGACCCTCCCCCTAAGTGCCTGCTCCACCAACGTCAGGGGCCACACCCGACGCCGGCCACTCCTCGGGCCGCGTGCAATGGCGACCGGGGCCCCAGCCCCGGCAACCTGCGGCCCAGCGACTCCAAATGGGAGCCGCTAGATCTGTGATGGGGGGAGAGGCCAAGTCCCTCCCCCATCCAATCCCCCTGGGGGAGGCCGGAGCCTCCCCCTGGGGGAGGCCGGAGCCTCCCCCCACTACATCTGCCTTGGGGAGGAGCCGAAGCCCCCCCCACTACATCTACTTTGGGGGGGAAGCCGAAGCCCCCCCCCCTCATCTTGTTAGGGGCGGTGGGCAGGATTATCAAGGCCCACCGCCCCGTCCTCCTCAGCTCACTGTGCCGTCTGGGGGCCTCCTCCAACGGCGCCGTCTCCTCCTTCAAGGCGATGACCTCGTCACAGAAGGAGGTCATCGCCCTCCACTGATCCTCGCCGGCGAGCATATTTCTTACCACGCTCGCCGGCGAGAGATCCACCCCCAACTCGCACTGCAGGGCGTGACGGGCCCGCGCAAACACTGGACAGTGCTCCAGTGTGTGTTGCGCGGAGTCCCGCCCCGTCCCGCAGTGATGGCATATAGCCGTCGCCGCGCTACGAATCCGGCACAGGAAGTCACCAAAGCAACCATGCCCGGTGAGCACCTGTGTGGTCCGGAAGGTGATCCGACCAAAGCCGCGGTCCCGCCATTTCTTGATGACGGGCAGGACCGCCCCGACCGCTCGCTGGCCGGCGGCGCCACTCGCGATTATCTCGCGACGCCACCGGTCCAGGGCATCCTGTCGGGTCTGGCACCTCCATTCCCGCTCGACCGCCCGCTCTGGCGGGTCTTCTCCAGCCTGGCGGAGGCCGCGCAAGCGCCAGAAAATCGTGGCGCAGGCCTCCGCCTCGTACTTGAAATGTACGAGACCCGCCAGAGTCATCGCCGCTGCGTGGGAGATCGTGCGGTATCCCCTCACGACCCTGCTGGCCATCCTCCTTTCCACTCGCCGCAGCACCGTTTGGCTGCGGCGAGACGCCATCAGGGCCTCAGCCCATATGGGCGAGCCATATAGTGCCACGCTCCGCACGATCCCCGTGTAAAGGCGGCGAACCTTCTCGCTCGGCCCCCCGATATTGGGCAGCACCCGCCCAAGGGCGTTTTCTACCATGTCTAATCGGGGGGCAAGGCGGTCGAAATGCCTTTCGAAGTGCCAGTGGCTGTCCAGGTGGAGGCCAAGATACTTGAACACTTCACCCACCTGGACCCTGGTGTCACCTACCCGGATCCAAAACTGGGGCGGCGGTGCAACCCCACGCCGAGGCGAGTAAAACCACATCGCCTCGGTCTTGTGGGGCGCTATCTGTAGCCCCAGCCTCCGGATCGCCGCTGCGACGGCAGCCACGCCAACCTCCGCTAGACGACTGGTCCTGCCCCAGTCCCGGTCGGTGGCAAACATGTGTGTGTCGTCTGCAAAACACGTAATGCTTACACCGTCCGGGACCACGACCCGCAAAGCTGGGTTGTACCCCACATTCCACAATGGGGGCCCCAAACGGGACCCCTGGGGTACACCCTCATCGACGTTCCTCCGATAGACATGTCCGTCCCGGCCCACATACTCGATGAATCTATCCCGTAGGTAGTCCCCGATCAGCCTTCTCAGTACTGGGGGCACTTCATGTTCAGCGAGTGCCCCCATTATCACCCCATGGGGCAGGGTGTTAAAGGCGTTCACTATGTCGAGTGAAACGCCTAACGCCACCCCACCCCGGGACGTGGCCGAGTCGCATTGGGAGCGCAGCGAGTCGATCGCATCGATGGTGCTGCGCCCCCGTCTAAAACCGTACTGAGACCCGGCCAGATCAGGGCCTACCCGGGATAGGTGCTCGGCGAGGCGGTCAGCTATAACGCTTTCTAAAAGCTTCCCGATCTCGTCGAGCAAAACTATGGGCCGGTACGCGGAGGGACTCTCCGCGGGCCGTCCTTCCTTTCTTAGCAGGACCAGCCGTCCAACCTTCCATGCGGAGGGAAATACACCCTCCTTAAGACAGGCGCTGAAGAGGCGTCTCAATCGCGGTCCAAGGACGCGCAGGGCCAATACCCAGGCCGGCCGGGGACACCGTCGGGGCCCGGAGCGGTGTTCCGAGCCCCCATGCGCCTAACGGCCTTGGCTAGCTCCCCCTCTGTGACCCCCATGTCGTCGGTCCATTCCACTTGGACCGGCGCGGGCCAGGGGTGGCTACCGTCGTCACGAGGAAACAACGTGTCCACCACCTGGCCCAAGAACTGGGGGTCTAGGCTCTCCGTCACGGGGGGCGCCCAGGGCCTTAGTTTGCCCATTGCCCACATATAAGGGCGCCCCCACGGATCGGCATCCAGAGAGCCGAGGAGCTCCTGCCATGCCCGGGACTTGGCCTCCCTGATGGCCAGCTGCAGAGCTACCACTAATACACGGTAGCACCCGTACAGCTCTTCCTCCCCCGCTGGGTCGCGGTTCCTTCTCCGACGGGCCCTTTGCCACTGGCGTCGGGCGACGTTGCAGTTCTGCCGAATGTCGGCAATTTCGCCCGACCACCAGTAGACGGCCCGTCTGGGGAGGCATTTGGCCCGGGGCATGGCGACGTCACAGATCGCCTTCATCGTGCCCCGGAACCATTTTACCTTCTCCCCTAAATCCGCGACTGGACCGACCGGTTGCTCCGGCCAGGTCACAGCGAGGGCTGCGGCCATCAGCGCGTCCCTGTCAAGCCTCTTCAGCGCCCATCTCAGCGGCGGTGGGCCGCTCGGCGGGCGACGTTCGGGGGTGGAGAATCCGAGGCGGATGTAGCGATGATCGCTAAGCGTCTCCGCCTCCTCCACCACCCTCCAACTCTGCACCATGCGTACAGCCGAGGGAGTCGCGAACGATAGGTCAACTATCGACTCCCCCGAGCGCGCACGCAGGTGCTGACCGAGCCCCGGTTCAGCAGCCGGAGCTCGAATTCCGTCGCCCACTCGAGTACCGCCTCACCCCTCGCGTCAGTCCTCGGGGACCCCCACGATTGGGCATGGGAGTTGAAATCCCCGAGGACGAGTGCCGGTCGGGGGTAGCAACGGGAGACTACATCTCCCACCCGACCTAAACACTCTTCGAACGCCGCGAGGGACCAACTGGGCGGGCAGTAGACGCCCACCACCGCGGTTTCGCACCAGAGCACCGCCACAAACCCCCGCCACCGTTCTATTAGCGTAGGGGGCGGGGCAAAGGCGGTGCCAATCACTGCCACGGAGCCGCCGTCATCCCCGAACCAGTCGTGTCTCTCCGGGACTCGATATGGCTCCGCGGCCACAGCCAGCGCTATTTTCCACTCGGCCAGGTGATGCAGAAGAAGATCTTGCGCCCTGGCCGAGTGGTTCAGGTTGCCCTGTATTATGGGCCCTTTGGGCCTCATTGCTTTTTGGAGGGAGGGGCCGCCTCCACGGCCTTACCTCCTTTTGGGGTGGCGGACCTGCCACCCCTCTTCTTCTTAGGCGCAGCAGCCTTAGTTGGCTGCTGCTGCGCCTGTTGGGGGGGTGCTAGTCCCCCCTGGACGACGCCCTTCTCCTTATTGGGCCTCCGGGACTTGGGGGCGCACGACTTCGCCCGCAACCGGTGCCCCGCGTTTCGCCCCAAGTCGGTGCACAAGGGGCACCGCGGGGAGGCGCTGCATGTGGCGGCCTTATGGTCCGACTCGCCGCAAACATAGCAGCGATCGGACCGATCCACCACGCACGTGCACCGCTGCCTCACATGGCCTTTTTCGAGACAGCGGAAACACTGCAAAGGCCGCGCCGGCAGCGCCTCGACCCTGGCTGACGACCAGCCAACCAGGATCCTCCCGGAGGCGGCTATTTTTTTAAGCTCCGTCAGGGGGCATTTTGCCCAGACAGTGCCTAGCCGCGCCGGGGAGATTCTGATCTCCCCGACCTTTAGGTCGGCTGGGGCACAACCCCCCATAGCGGCCAAGGCTGCCGCAACCTCCACTGGGGTCACCGAGTCATCGAGGTCCGAAATCCTCATCTCGCCCATTTTCATGGGGCGAGACACCCGGACCTCGGTGCCCTCGAATACCTTCTGAAGGCGACCGGCTAGCGCAGCCGCCCTCTCGGTGTGCTCCTCGCCCGGTATTTCGAGTACCAGGCCGCCAGTGACCGCCCGGCGGTGTCGAATCTCCGTTATTCCAATGGTCCGGAGATCGACCCTTTCCCGGGCGGTGGCCATCACCTCGGCGTACGTGGCCTTGGCCTCTGGGGCCAAAGTCAAGGTGACGGCCGCTGTTTTAGGCGGCCTGGTTACCTTCCTCTTCGTTTGCGGGGACTGAGGCAGCCGGTTTCTTGGGGGGGGGGGGGGGCCTGGCATTCTGCTGCGTCCCTCGCAGCGCTGAGCCACCGGGTGTCGGTGGTGGCCCCTCCTTTTTCTTCTCCTGGGCCCTCTTGGCCTTGCGGCCGACCACTGTGGCCCAACTTTCCCCCTGGGAGACAAGGCGGGTCTCCTCCTGGATGCCCCGCATCCTCGCCTCCAGGGTGGACTCCCTCTTCACCTGGGGAGGCTGGCCTCTCCCCACCTGCTGGCCTTTGCCGCTGGTTGTACAGGACCGGTGGGTGACCTTAGCACTCGCAGCCACTTCCCCCTTCTTCTTAATGGGCGGGACTTCCTTGTCCCCTCTGGACTGCAGAGCCCCCATAAACTCTGCCCTGAGGGAGGAGACCTGCTGCATGAGGGCAGCAAGGCACACCCTGATGTCCCCCCCTCGAGGTCGATCGCCTCCACCCAGGAAATCCTGGGCACAGCCTTGGATGGAGCAGGGGCAGCCCTCTTGGCACGGATGGGGGCGGGCGACGCCACCTCCATCCAGGAGGGGCCAGCCACTGGGTCGGGCATAGCCACCTCCTGTTCCGGCCTCCTCTTCTTGATTCCTCCCTGCTCCGCCAGGGGGGAGGCCGGTCTAGCCGCCTTTTCGGCGCGGGCGGGGGCAACGAAGATGGGGGTCTCAACCGCCAGCAGGCGACCCAGCACCTCCGCCAGCTCGTTGGTTAGGGTGAGCAGCTGCTCACCCTGTTTGCTGATCTGCTCCTCTCGCTGGCGGAGCAGAAGCCTCAATCGTGCCAACTCCTCCTCTCCGCTGTCCGGCGCCGTTCTCTTGGCCATCTCCACGTTGATGGCCCTTATACGCCGGGCAGCCAGCCGGAGGGACCTCTGAAAGGTCCCTTTGAGCCCTTTGGACACGGAGGCAACCCTCTCCACATCCGCAGTCAGCTCGAGTGTCTGCGCTGCCAGAGCCGTCATAGGCTCGTAGCGGAGCTCCAACTCGAGCTGCTCCTGCTCCGGCAGGGGAATGCTGCTCTTACTTGGGGCGGGTGGAGGGAGGGAGCGGTCCAGCACCCTCTCCTCATCCGACATGAGGCCAGCATAGTTGACGGCGGTCGACGGCCTTCCTCTCCTCGACGATCTGTCCAGCGAGGTAGCGGACCCGTACGACTCATCAGAATCATCCCCGCTGTCAGTGCGGGCAGAAGATACCATCCCCGATGCCGAGGACCTCTTTCTTCCACGGGAGTGCGAGCCTCCCCTTTTTGCCCTCTGAGGGCGGGGTGCGGCGAACAAGTTCGCGTTACCCTCGGTGCTAACCTGCACCGCCTGCTCTCTATCCGTATCCGTGTGCGTAGCCGTTTCCGTCATAGTAACATCCCATCCAATTTGTTTTTTGTTTTGTTTAACGTCTTCCATAATGTTCCCACGAGTGGGTCGGTCCGTGGGTCCACCCGGGCAGAGCCGCCTTACCCGGGTAAGGCTAAGTACACCCGGGGGGTCGCCAGGTACCCCGGGGACGGCCGCTAGGGACTGATGCACCCATCAGCCATGCCCGGCGCTTACTCCGGGCACGCCCTCCTCACCGCGCACCGCAGCTTGGGGCTAGGGATTTTTTATAGAGGTTGTCATCCTCGCGGGCCGGCCAATGAAGGCAAGCCCCCCGTTCCAGCGAGACGTGACCACTGGGTTACGGTTTAATTGCTTGGGCACTGCGGGTTCGCTACCCGCAACCAGACCGCCACGCAGCCTGGTCCCTGGAGAACTCAACGACGCTGCAGCCACCTTCTCGCCTCTCCGACCCAGGCCTTACCGGCATGGGAGGCCCTGCCAGGATCCATAGATCCCACCGGCATCGCCCCTGGTCATCTGCGAGGCTACTTCGACAGCAGCAAGCGCCCCCCTTTCAGTCGCCTTGTACGACAGGCAGGGGTTACCGTGTCTGTATTCTATCCCCCAGTCACAGGGGAGGTTTTGATGGGTTTTCCTTCCCTTGGTGTTTGGTCCGCGGGAGCTATTTAATTTCACTCCTACCCTCCATGCACTCCAAAAAGTGCATGGCGAGCATTCCCCTATCCGCCACCTGGGGACGTGCCACGTCGGGGTATCACCTCCCCGCCCCGCCAGTACACTTGGCCAGGTCCGTGGACCTAACCTAACCTAACCTAACCTAACCTAACCTAACCTAACCTTTTTTTTTATATATTTGACAGCAAGAAAATACATTTACGTAAGCGAGGAACCCGTCGGGTTAGGAGGGGTCTCGCGCAGTGTGGGACTCAAAGGTACATACCAAAACAAGTTTCCCTGAGTTGGATCGTTACAGTACCCCAATACCCACTAAAAACTTGCTCCGTCTCGGCCACAGATACCTCCGGCAACCCCAGAGGGCTTTAATGGCGAGCATTCTTTGTAGCCACGATGTTGCTTACACATCGACCGACTCGGACGACGTAAAGGCGTTCAGTAGTCCAAGAACGTCGCGGGTAAGCCCCAGCGCACCTCCGCTTATAACGCAGGCTATTTTGACCGACGGTGATTTCATTTAGCCACAGAAGGTATAGAGTGCGTTGGTGGACACTCTACAGCCGCTGTGCGTACACACCGCCGGAACTGTGCATTATCCTTGAAGGAATCATTTTTCCTTACCCGTATGTTTCCGCAGGAGATGTGTAGGATTGAGCTGAGCCGCTTGGTCACCAGAAGCCGCAACACACATTTGGGCGAGCTAAGCGTCTCGATGGGCGGATCTCAGCCTGGGAGAGGTCGCGAAAACGAAGGAGTGCTCGCATGAATGCGAGAGAGAGAAGAGCCCGAGCCGCCTGGACACCAGCGACCGCTTCACACATTTGGGTGAGCTAAGCCTCTCGATGGGCGGATTTCGGGCCTGGAATTGATGACGCGCACTGAGGAATGCACCCATGATAGCGAGCGAAAGGAAGTCTTGGGTTGCCTGGACACCATCGACCGCAACACACATTTGGGTGAGCTAAATCTCTCGATGGGCGAATTCCGGGCGTGGGAGAGGACGCGAAAAATTTTTCGAACGAAGGAATGCTCATGCGAGAGCACACGGCAGCGCTCGGAACGCTCGTGTCGTTTGTCACATGCATTCATCCATCCATTCAGTTCATTCAATTTTATACTACATGTGTGTAAGGGCACCGTAAGCGGAACGCTACGTATAGTGCGGATGCAATCAGAGAACCTAAGGGGAAGAGTAAGAAGGGTCGCGGTTCGCCGAGAGTCGGCCAGCGACAGGAAGGTTCAGGTCGGCCGGTCTCGATCCACTGCCCGGCAGGTACAGTGAGAGGGAAAGATCGAGCTCGGGATGCTGTGAAAAGCGAGCGCGAGAGAGGGAATCAAAGAAGAAGCCGCGGGTCGGAATCCGGGAGAGAGCCGAGACGCGAGCGTAATGCGTCCGAGATTAGAGGTCACTGATTGGGGATTGCCCGTCATGTTAATGCGATTTTAATTGAATTCAATTAAATTGATGAAATGTAAAGAAATTAAAATGTAATAAAATTCAAAATTTATCAAAATCTGAAATTTACAGAAAACTAGAATTGATGTTTCGTGTTTGAAGAACCACATTAATATTATAATTAAGAATTCATACGAACGAAAACCTTGAATTTTAAATTTGCCATGAAAATTAATTTTAAAGGTAATTAAATACAATTTTCGCGAAAGAAAGTTGGTGCAGATTGCTTTCAAGATTAATTGTCGGAGAGAGAGGTAGATGTTCGGGAAATGTAGCATGTATTTAAATTGGAATTTCGAAATTTGAATTTTAGATTAGGCACGAAAGCTAGCAGCTTTAAGCGCCTCGTTGGGCGGGTGGGAGGCACGTACTAACGGGTGCTGTACGGATTACGTCACCCGCTCGGAGGTAGCGGCCGAAACTGGGTCAATGGGTCAGCCGTCGGTCGGCGTCTAAAGGGGGTGCGAACGAACCGTGTTCGTGTACAAAGGGTCCGATACTGCCGATCTGAAGCGGCTTCGCGCGCGATTTTAGTCGCCTTTTACGATAAGCCAAGGGAGCTGGAGACGTATTCTGTAACCCCCCGCCTCCAGGGGAGGATGGGATGTAGTCTTCCACAGTAAATGTGTTAGAGCTAGAAGTTTCCAGGATTTAAGATTAGTGACAAATTAAGCTTTATGATTTGGGGTTGTGAAATTGTATTGATGTTAGACTTGAGACCCGGGAGGAGTTCTGGATTTGGATATTAAATTGAATTTAAATTGAGGGTAGAGTTGATCACGGGAATCATAGTCTAAAAATAATTAAATATAATTTGTGCGGATGCGATGTAGATGAATAAAAGCCCCTTATCTTAGAATTAAAGTTATGGGGAGGCTAAAATGGGTGATCAAGGAGAAGAATTGTACTTGAAATTAAGGGGGTTCTGAGAATCTTGAATTAAGATAACATAACACATAGAAACTGAAAGTTTAAAAGTAAAAGCAGAGTAAAAGCAAGTAAAAGTGTACAGTAAGAATGGGTGTGGATCCTGAGCAGAATGTAAAAGGTGAAAATAGTGGAGAAATAAAAACATAAATAAAGAAATAAATGGAGGAATAGGGAAAAAGGACGGTAGAGAACAACGAAAAACAGCCAGAAACAGCTGTAAGCGGAAAGTTTGTAAAGCGGCATACGGTACATTTGGAGTTAAGCTGTACCAGGTGTCGGGTAGGGTAGGCGATAAAGTAGGTGATGGGTAATAAACGGGCAATGAGGAGCAAGGCGCTAAAGGAGGCGACGTAGGGTAAAAGCGGTGCGAGTTCGCAAGGAATAATAGAGTAATAGAGTGAAAGTACAGTGAAGCAGTAAAGCAGAGTAAGGCAGTAGCATAAACTAGGAGGCCTGCTCGAGCGACCAGACCGGGAGTCATGTCGGAAAAGTACCCGTGCCTGAATATCAAGGTGTAGTGGACACCCACTACACCTTGATATTCAGGCACGGGTACTTTTACTACACACGTAGGAGATGCCGCATGGAGGGAGCTACATATTCGCGTACAGCAGGAGGGTCCAAAAAAATAGAGTAGATAGGGTCATGGTTCGTCGAGAGTCGGCCAGCAAGAGGAAGAAACGGGCTGATGGATCTCGCTCCACTGCCCAGCAGGTACAGCAAGAGGGAAATATCAAGCACGGGATGCCGCAAAGAACGATCGCCGGGAGTAGATCAGAGAAGAAGCCGCGAGTCGGGATCCGGAGGAGAGCCGAGACGCGAGTATAATGCGTCCGAGATTCGAGGGCGCTAATTGGAGATCGTACGCCGCAGAAAATGCGATTTAAATTAAATTTGATTCAATTGATTAAGATGTAATTTGAAAAATGTAATAGAGTTCAAAGTTCAACAAAATCTAAAATTGGCAGGGAACTAGAATTGGTGATCCGCAGTTGAAGACCGCGATAATATTATAATTGAGAGTTGATACGGGTCAAACCTTGAATTTTAAACTTATCATTAAATACGGAGGTAATTAGATACAATTTCCGCGAGAGAAAGTTGATGCGGATTGCTTTCAAAATTTGATTCGAGAGAGAGAAGTAGGTGTTCGGAAAAAGGAGCATCTTAGAATTGTGTTATCAAGATTGGAATTTAAGATTAGACGTGAGAGCTAGAAGTATTAGGGCGCCTCGTCAGGCGGGTGAGAGGCACGTACAAGCAGGTAATGAGCGGATTACGTCACCCACTCGCAGGTAGCGGCCGGAACCGGGTCAACGAGTCACCCATCGGCCAGTGTCCGAAGGGATGCGAACGGGCCTCATCCGTGCATGTCGGCTTGTTGCTGCCTATCTAGAGGGGCTAAACGCGCGGTGCCTTTTAAGTCGCCTTTGATGACAGGCTTGGGAGACTGGAGACGTATTCTGTAACCCCCGCCTCCAGCGGAGACTTGATTCTATACTTCCACAGCAAATAGGATCTGATATAATTGAAAGTCTGGTCTATGCTTTATTAAGTCAACACCCTTGACCGTTATTGATCAGTGAGTGCAATTGATTTAATTGTAATTTATTCACGTTATTAATGTTGACTTGATTAGGTCCTTTCATCGAAGGCCTTGTAAGTTTTGGGTTGCCGGGCTTTGTTGAAAACGACCACGAGACTCCTACTTCGATCGAGGGGAGGCGAGAAAGCGAGGGGAGTGTGCCGAAGCGCGTGTCTCGAAAGCGGGGCTCAAGGGTGAGGGACTACCCCTCGCAGGTTCCCCCAGCCACAACGATTGCCGGCCGGTCTGGATATAAATTGGGGCACCTTGTAGGGGCCTTCATTTAGTACATTTCTAACTGGGGAAGTCGCTAGTTCGCGCTGTTTGTGGTGCTCCGATTCGAAGCTTGGAGCAATACGCGCGTGTCGATACGTGCGCCGTGGTGTAGTGAGGGGTTATTGTGCATAACTAAGCGCAACAGATCAGCACAGCTCACCACAGCACAGAAAAGGACCCGCTGTCGCCGACAACGCCCACGCGCCAACGCGTCTATAGCAGAGGCGGGTGAAGAAGAAGAGGAAGGAGGAGTAAAACAGAGGAAGAGCGACGCAGCCGATCACTATCAGTCATCCTACGACAAGCATCGCTGAGTAAGTAAGTATTGAGTGATCATTTGTCGATTAACGTTTATCGCACCATCCTTGTTTGTTCAGCCTGCCCGTTTAAACACTACTATTGTTGCTGATGTTGGTGTTAGTTCCGCTGCCGTTGCTCCTATTAATACGTAGCTGGTTAGTCGTTGATTGTCAACCATGCTGGATATTGGCCGAATGCCAACTGTAAATAGCTTTTCAGTTTGCCGGTGTCCTGATACTAATTGCTTAGTTCTATCCTTACTCTTGACGAAGTTGATTGAATTAGTTCGATCTTGACTAGCTTAATTAATTAAATATATTCAGTTAAATCCTGGCTTGGTTTGACTTCGCTTCACGTTGTCGAGTGGTTCCATGACTTGTTTCTAAGTCGGGTCAGATCAGCCCGCTGTCCCGCTTCATCCTTGGATTGGGTTGCGTGAGTTGAATTAAGTTGATAGGGCAGGGCGGAGAGGGAGGGCGATGCACGCAGATTGATGCGAGTCAGTTGAAACAACCCCTTCCGTGCTACAGTTGTGCCCTTTTCGCCCCCTCTTTCCCCCCTTTTTTTTCTTTTCCCTTCCCTTTTTCCTTCCTTTTTCTTATTCTCTTTCCCTTCCTTTCTTTTCCCCCTTTTGATTCAGATTTAAGTTATAGATCATAAGTCATTTGCTTCGCTTTCCGAACCTATGTTACTCATTGTTTGCTGTGGTTTAGGATCGTTGTACCGCGAGGGTCATAACCGGGGTTGTCATTGCCGTTACAAGTCGCAGTAAGTGTTGATCACTGCCATGTCAGTTCAGTTCGACTTAAATGTAGATCCTTGTACTTAAGAGTGCCCGTTTCCTTTTGTTCCGATAGCTACGTTCCTGTGCTGCTAAATCTCCGAGCCGAAGAAGAAAGAGGAGAGGAAAACATGTCTGCGTTCTGCGTACTGCAGATCAATTGAAACAGATGCCGCGCGGCACAGGATCTCTTGTGGCAGGCCGTGAACGAGTTTCGCGCGGATATAGTCGTCATCAGTAAGCCGTTTAATCCTCATCCGAATTGGCATCAGGACAGGAGCAGCTCAGCCTGCGTGTGGTATACGAATCGTCCTAGCTGCGACATGGGGGTGACTAGAAAGGTGTTTGAGACAAACGGATACGTGGCATTGGAGACTCGCGAGTTTGTCATAGTGAGTTGTTACTTCTCACCATCACTGACTATAGAAAGCTTTTAAGGTCAATTACGGGGTCTTGCGACATGTCTGTCAAGTGTTAGGGAACCGATTATAATCGCCGGGGATTTCAATGCCCGCGCTCCGCACTGGGGATCAGATCGCGTGGATTCACGCGGTCACCGTATGATGAATTTGATCGAGCAAGCAGGGCTGATGCCCGTGGCAACTCAAGGAGGCCCGTCATTCGAGCGTGGTGGCGTGGGTTCTCGTATCGATGCCCTTGCGTGTAGCCGCAGCCTCCACGGTCGAATATCTAGGTCCACAGTGTCCACGCGCTATTCGGGGTCGGATCACCGCTATCTTATTCATCGATTTAAAGCGAGACCAGAGGCTATTGGTTCGCCCGAGGATTCTCTTTGGGAGGCGAGACTAGGTCGCCCGGACATGGAGGCGTGGAGGGAAATAGTGAGCGGCCAGTTGCCGATGCCAGGATCCCTGGATCCAACAGTTCAACGTAGTCAAGAGAGAGGAGCTGCAGCAGCCGGTCCATCGGAACAGTCCGCGCTCCCGCCGCTGTGCACCGTGGCCGAAACTAATGAAGTGATTGAAGAGTTAGAGACGCTCTTTCAGTCAACCCATCCACCATTGCCGACCCGCAAGAGGAGGAAAATACAAAATGTACCATGGTGGAGCCAGGAGATAGCAGATCTTTGTCTCCAAGCAAAGCGTCTCCGCCACCGCTGGCAGAAGGTGGCTCGCCGGAGCCCGACGGCAGCACGACAGCAGGCGCACCCGTATCGCATGGAGATGCTGGAAAGCCGACGTGCCTTATCCTTGGCATTGCGTCGAGCTAAAGAGGCATCGTGGAGTGAGATGGTCTCAACTTTCGAAGAAGATCCGTGGGGGAAACCCTACAAGGCGGTCATGAATCGTCTGAAGGGGAAGTCGCCCCTGGTTCGCCTCAACCGAGAGGAGTTCCACGCAACGGTGTCCGCGCTTTTCGTGGTGGAGCAGGAGCGACAAGAAGAGGCTGCCATCCCAAGGAGTAGTGTAGCAGAAGAAGAGGAGGAAGACGAAGCAAGAGGAGAAGAAGCAGCGCAGGCTTCATTGATCTGGCCTCGTCAGGAAGGAGCGTCAACGTCGTCGGCATCCAACGCACGCGAGATCGCGGGGGTAGCCGCAGGGTCAAGCGCTGTTCCTCCTAACACCAGAAAGAGATGCTGAAGCCGAGGGGTGGGCACCTCGCGCCAGGGGGACGTGTTCACGAACGAAGATGTGAGGTACGCAATGGGGATGTTGAAGAAGGGAAAATCTCCGGGTCTAGATGAAATCCCTGGCGAGGCCGTTCACGTTCTGCGTAACACTGCATCCGGCTGGGTTTGTGCCCTTTTCAATTCCTGTCTGAGGCTAGGATACTTTCCAAGGGCTTGGAAAGTAGGGCGTCTGACTTTAATACCGAAGGCCGGGAAAGCCTGTAATTCTCTTTCCGACCTTCGACCCCTTTGCATGCTGTCAGACATGGGGAAGTGTTTCGAATATGCTTTGCGCTTGTTGATGCTAGAAGCGATTCGCCTGTCTGAAGGGCTGTCGGTGCGTCAATTTGGGTTCACGGAGGGCAGATCAACTCATCAGGCGATGAAGGTGGTCATGTCGGAGTGGGATCGTGCGCGCAGAGGGCGAAATCACTGTCTGCTAATTACCCTGGATGTGAAAAATGCATTTAATACAGTGCGTTGGGACCGCATCCTGGGTGCAGCCGAGCGGCGTGGGTTTCCGGAGATAATAATGGACATGTTACGTAGCTATTTAAGCAAGCGAAGAGTGGGAACCCTGAACGCCAAGCGGTGAATGGGTGGAAGCAGCTGTATTTGGTGGGGTGCCACAAGGATCAGTGTTGGGACCACTGTTGTGGAACCTATCGTACGCCGAGCTGCTGGAGGTGCTGCTGCCACCAGGCGTGACAACCGTGGGTTCCGCGGATGATATGGCGCTGCTTATAGTAGCCCGATCATTAGACAGAGCCTTATGTGTGGTGGGGGCGTGGTACGAGAGAGAGAGACTGGTTCTCGCGAAAGAGAAAACTGAAGCAGTGCTCTTAACTGGGCGGCGCGTACCCGACGGACTTGTACTATCGTACGAGGCCGCGATAATCAGGACATCGCGCTCGATTAGGTACCTTGGTGTGATGTTCAGTAATAGCAGACTCTTTCATAGTCAAATGAGCCGGGTATGTGAGAAGGCAGTGAAAGTAGCGCAGCACCTCTCGTGGCTGCTACCGAATCCACGAGGATGCGGTCCGAAACCGCGTTTGCTGTATTACCGAGTGCTAGAATCTATAGTTTTGTATGCGTCTCCGGTATGGAGCGAGGCGGTGGAGTACGGATGTGTGCGAAAGCGATTGACATCGACACAGCGGTTGGGGTTACTGCGCGTTACACGCGCGTATCGTACCGTTTCATAAGAGGCAATGTGCGCGCTGTCAGGTTGCATGCCGTGGGACTTGTTAATAAGGGCCAGGGTCGCTTTGTATGGGTACAAGTAGGCGGAGGACCCGGAAGAGCGCGTGAATCTGCCCCAGGTGGTGGAATATGACACCTTTGATCGCTGGCAAACTCGATGGACAACCTCGGAGACCGGCGCCTGGACTCGCAGGCTGATTCCCAACATCGAGGCGTGGGTGGAGAGCAATGGAGCACGTTACCTAACCTATAATCTGGCGCAGGTGATGACAGGTCACGGATGATTTGCTCATTATCTCCATCGGATAGGAAGAAGTCCGTCCCCGAGCTACTGGTTTTGCGATCCTCCAGTGGACGATGATGCGTGCCACACAGTGTTTGTGTGTGATCGTTGGGCAGTGCAACGAACACTTCTATACCTGGAGGTAGGGGAGCTGACTCCAGAATCGTTTGCAAGCTGTCTTCTGGATAAGCGAAGGCGACGCTCTCTTATATCGTTTGTAACCGAGGTGATGACCAAAAAGGAGAGTGTGGAGAGAGCAAGAGAACGCGCAGGGTTAATGGTGTCTCGTCGAGTCCGCCGGCGAGGCTCCCGTCACTCCCGCGGCACACGCGGATCCCGGGCGAGGGGTGGCCGCGGGCGCCGGTGAGGCCACACCGGCGAAATTAATGGCATTAGTGAGGGTAAGCCAAACGCACGCACGTACTCAACCCGACCACCTAATTATGTTTGCGAGTATGTGAGTTTAGTATGTGTATTATTGTATCTGCGAGTTTATCTGTGAATTTATATGTCAAGAAAACATTTGTAAGGGAAGGTAAGGAGTTACGTAGAATGTTATTAATAAATGGACGCCTTGCAGGCATTATTGCTTGATCATAACTTAATGTTTGTGTTTACCCGGTCCAGTAATAGGAATGCTGTACTCGTGTCATAAAATAGGGCACATACACAGAAGTTCGAAGGTAGGGTTCACTCATTGAGTTGATCATTACCGGCACAATCGATGCCAAGTATATTATTCGCGTGTCTGGAAAATTGAGTACTCGTGAGGCCACGCTGAGCGAGAGCAGGTCGGAAGGAGAGCCGCGAAGGAGCACTTCCGCACGGGCAACTTGCCAAGCCATACAAAATCCGACTTAAAAATTTAATGGGTGCAGTATGCAGGCCAGGCAGTCCGAAGCCGGGTTAACTAGTTCCGTCACCTTTGGCAAATAGCAGTTGGGAAGGGCCCACACGGGGAGTACGGTAAGGAAAATCAACCGCGGATCGGAGTCCGGGAGAAGGTCGAGACGCGAGCTTAATACGCCTGAAACTCGAGGTCATCAATTGAAAATCATGCTGTGCAAAATGCAATTATGATTAAATTGATGAAACGCAATCTTGAAATAGTCAAAAATTCTAAAGTTGACAAGGAACCAGGGTCAATGATTCGTAGTTGAAGGACTATGTTAGTATTATGATTGAGAATTGAGAAGAGTCGTAGATTTGAATTAACTTATCATAAGAATAAAATTAAGAGGTAATTAATACAGTCCCGCGAAGGCAATTGATGCGAATCTTTCTCAACATTAAGCGTTGCCAGGGAGATAGGTAGGTATTCGAACAATGAAGTATGTATTAGAGTTGAGTTTTTATGATTGGATTTAAAATTAGGCGTGAGAGCTAAAAGTTTTAAGTGTCTCGTCAAGCGGGTGAAAGGCGCGCACCGGCGGGCGATGAGCGTATTAAGTCGCCCACTCGCACGTAATGTCCAGAACTAAGTCGATGAGACGACCATCGGCCGATGTAAGAAGAACTGCAAGCGAGCCGCGTCCGTGTACGACGGCCTGAAGGCGCCAATCTGGAGAGACTCCGCGCGAGGTCCCTTTTTAGTCGCCTTTTAGGCTGGAAACATGTTCTGTACCTCCCGCCTCCAGGGGAAATTCAATTCCATATTTCAAATCATAGCCCAGCAAAGAACCAGGACACGAACGCGATGAGCCTGGAGTTTGAGGTTGCCGATTGACAGTCGTGCAGCGCAGGAAATGCAATTATATTTAGGTTGATAGAATGAAGTTTGCATAAAAGAGTATGTTATAGTTCAACATTTCCAAATTAAGGACAACAGGGAGCTAGAGTTGATAATTCATAATTCATAATTATGAATCTATACTAGTGATTAGAAGTTGAGAGGGATTCGTAAATTGAGTTTCGTATTAACGTGGGAATTGAAGCTAAGGGGCCATAAATGTAACTTCACAAAATAGGCTGCTGATCACTATTTCAGGATTTAGGATCAGCAGAATGCTAGAAACAATGTTCGCAGAGTGAAAGGTTACATTAGAGTTATGAGAGGTTTCGTACTCTGGTTTTAGGTACATATGTGAGCTAGAAATTAGATTTAAGATTGGATGGATTCAACCGTTGATGAGCCGGTAATCACAGTTGGTTATTTCCCTAGCTGCTTGCCCAAGCAGTTGCACAATTGAAGTTACAGTATAATTGAGACTTTAGCAGGTCAGAGATCACCCGAACCGCGTGAGCCACTCGTTGGAGGCGAAGCGCCTCATCGAGAGATGGGAGAAACATGCGGACGAGCGACGAGCGAATTCCGCCGCCCGCTTGCGGGTGATGATAAAAACAGGTCAGTCGATCAGCCATCAGTCAACGTTCAAGGAGTGTGGCCAAGTCGCGCCCATGCACGTGAAACCCGCCGTTAGCTATAATAAGGACTTCGCGTGCGACCCCTTTTGCTTCATTTTTAACGACGTCGGGCCAAGGAAGCTGTGGACGGGTTCTACAATCCCCGCCTCCAAAGGGAGATCAATTCAATTAATACAGTTTTCTACTTTGCTAGTTGGTCGGACAGACGAGCCATACTGCCACAGGAGATATAAGAGATATGAAAGAAGCATTCATAGATTTAGGCTATACTTGGTTACATGAGGGTTTAGCACAATCGTTTGCATATTTCTGACAGAAAGCCCGATACTTGGTGAGCAGGCGACAGCTTCCAGAAGCCATCGCCGGTTTGTAATTAACAGAGAGCAAACTATGTTTGAATTAGGTTATGCAATTGTGTTTGCGTTTGATTAGTTTATAATGTATGAAGCTGAAATTGAGACTAGGGTTGAGGCTGGGATTGAAATTAAAATTTCCTGGTTCAAACTTACCCTTCCTTCAGTTATTTGTTGCGGGAGTGACATACCATTATGACAACCGTGGGTGGCTCGCAATGTGTGTTGCAGTTGCCCTTTTGTAAGACAGGCTGAGAAGGTGTCAAACTTGATTGATATGCCGAATCAGGGTTGATTAGCCGTCCAGATAAAAGGCAGCATCAACAATGGCAGCAGTGCACGTAAGCTTCCTCTGGTTCTCTCAAAACCTCATGTCACAGTTCTCATCTCGTGAGTCGGGTTGGGTAGATGTCAATTTAGATTTGGTGAGGCAGATCAGGGTGGACCAGTCGCCAAGATAAGGAGGCTGCATCAGCAATGTCCATAACACTCGAGGTCCTCGACGAAATTGAACCGCAAAGCACGCTTGCAGTAAAACATTAGTGAAGCGAGCTCGTATCACTGGTACACTTCCGTAACACTTATAGAACCGCACAGATTACGGGGAGACACCAAAAGAACGCCCACACACATGCACCAAAGAAGATAACCCAGCACTTAGTATCCACATAGTCGTGAGGCGCCGCGAAGCACAGCAAGGGCCGCAGAGGTCGCGAAATCGTAGGAATTACTGATGTTGCAAAACGGAAGAAAAACCGGAGAAGTTGTAGAAAATCAAGAAAAATCAAGGAAACAAAGGACGATGCAACCCCGTAGCGCCAGATGCCTGGCAGGCCACGGAACCCTCGAACAACACGTCCGACCAGCTCGGCAGCCAGCACGAGACTCCAACCTAACCTGCTCAGCTGCGCTTAAAGTGGCAATACAGCTCGGAATAGTGAATACAGCTTAGAATAGTGCAGAGTTACCTCAAAGAAAGGGGCCACAGTGTTTCTTCTCCCTTATCATGTTGGTACGGCTTCGGAACTTTTAAATATCTCGATATATCTCGAAAACTACGTATCTGCTCATAAAATGTCACACAAAATAAATAGTAGGAAATTTGATTTCCTACAAAAAAGGTCTCTTAACATTTTGCCATAGCTCCTACCGTGTCCGAGATATTTCATCTTCTTCTTGTTCTTCGTCTGCACAGCTGCGCTGGAAGTGGCATTTATAGCTGGGAATAGTGAATGCAGCTTTGAATAGTGCAGAGTTAGCTCAACGAAATGGGCCACAGTGTTTCTTCTTCCTTATAATGTTGGTACGGCTTCGGAACTTCTAAATATCTCGATATATCTCGAGAACTACGCATCTGATCAAAAAATGTCATAGAACGTAAATAGTAGAAAATTTGATTTCCTGCAAAAAAGGTCTCTTAACATTTTGCCATAGCTCCCGCCGTTTCCGAGATATTTCTTCTTCTTCTTGTTCGTCGTCTGCACAGCTGCGCTGGAAGTGACATTTACAGATGGGAATAGTGAATACAGCTTAGAATAGTGCAGAGTTACCTGAAAGAAAGGGGCCACAGTGTTTCTTCTTCCTTACCTAATCTGTAAGACGTTCGTTTTGAACGGCTGTTTATTGTCGTTTGGAGCGATGACGCTGGCCGATTATGTTGTCTTGCAAGGCCCCAATATGGATCTCTCTTCTTTTCTCTGAATCGATGCATGCTGCCCAGTTGCCTGGTTGTTGGAAAGTCCCTGTACGAGAGTGCATACAAGCCTGTTTGTTTACGGCTGGATTTGCGCGCGTGACGGAACCTTCGATGCTTGCGAGGCGAGCTTTGATTTATCCTTATATATCTTTCGGTGTAAATTTTGATTCCTTTTGCATTTGTATGGACGCAATCGCTTACAATTTACAATTTGCAATCTATGTGTTCAAAAGTGTTCGAGATTGTAAGGAGGTCTTGAGCTTGCGATTGATAACCGGTTCGGAATGTAGGATCGGCAGTGAAACGACAATTGAAAATGAATGCACTTGAAATTGCACAAAACAAACAATGTATATTTGCAGGCACAAATACACTATGTACAGTATTTACAATAAATTGTGCGTTGCACGAATTTATGATGATCGTAGATCGTGAAGATTCACCCGCGTCGCGGAGAATTTGCGATTGAGATTGCGCTCTATTAAAACCACGTGTTGGTTCAACACGTGGTCACCACGAAATTCTACTTATTTCGTGGATTTGCACGAACTAGATTAACCTCGAGTTCGCGTTGGCCGTCGGCACAGAATTCGCGTTGCGATGCTGAGTTCTTTCGAATCGAAATTCGTTAATTGCACTAGAAATTTTTGGAATCAGTACTGCACGTGTTTACCATAACGATACAAAACCGTAATGGCCGAACCACCGGCTTCGTCGTAGCAAGAGCCGTTGGCTTCTTCCCGGTGACGTCAAGCTCGGTGATTGGTCAGCCTGACCGGCATCCAAGGTGGCTGCCGGTCGCGCTGAAGAGTGCTGCCGCGGTTCGTGTGGCGACGGTTGAAATCAACGCATTTTCGAACACTATGACTTATAACCGTATAATCTATAATTGATAAAGTAGGGGGGATTGAGCCAATGAGGCCAACGGTTATATTTAGTTGGAATATAACTCATTTGCTGTATTTATTATTTTACATTATATTACATTTCATTACATTACATTACACTATGTCGGCTATGTATGTCGGTTATGTTGGTTACGTATGTTGCGCGTTACACACTTTCTGTAGTTCCCAATTTGTGAATATGCTTAGCTGTATTACCTGCATTCAGTTTACGTACATTCAGCCATTTATTATTCATTCATTCCTTCATTTTGATGTTGATTGATTAAAGCTATACATTGATCTGATTCGATTTTTCTTGATTTATTGATTCATTTCTGCTTCGTATTTCATTTCTGCTAGTTGCCTGTTACCATGATTTATTCAAGTTTCATTGATTTATTATTTATTTTACTAACTAATATTATTTGACCGAGAGTTGTTTTTATTGTGCTCACGAGACTTTCCTGATCGCATGCGTTGTTGACGTTGTTTGACTTTACTGGTTGATTTTGTCTAAGTTAAATGTTTTATTCTATTTATTTATTCGGCCCTTCGTTCTGTGGCGATTCCTGATTCCGTTGATTCTGTTGTTCTGTTGTTCTGTTGTTTTGTATAATCTGTTTTCTGCGGCGCGATATGTAGTAATACAGTGTGTCCTGCAATCTGCGCAATCTGTGGATCTTATTCAGGTTGATTCATTTGATTTCATTTTATTTTTCCTTATTGTTTGTAATTTGTAATTTATATGTAATTTATATTTATTTCATTCCACCCTATTACAAACGTATGATTCATATTTATATATAATAAATAACCGTAGTATTGATTTTACTAACTGATTTATCCTCCATCTTGATCTGTCTGGAAGCTTGATTTGATGTTCGTGTGCTTTATACCTTCGTGAAAGTACTGTATATCAGACTTATCTTTGATGATAAATTTGATGGTAAGTATGGATTCCTAGGATTGCGCGGCTGCACGATGGATGGTTTTGCAGTCGATAACTGTGTGTACCGGGTACCTGGCGCGCGGTAGGTAATTGCTGCGCGGCAGATAATTGGTCTGTGGATAACCGTAACGGAACCGTTACGGAGCGAGCGACCGAGTATTATGTGGTGGATGGAATATTTGCGGTTGGTAATATCTCTGGTGCTGCGGTTGGTTACCGACTAGGGATAGCTTTACGGCTTATCTTCGGGCAGTATTGCATGCTTTACTTATTACGATGGGTTTTGCTATCGTTATTTTTCGTAGGTACCTTACTTCTGGTTTTCATCGCGGTGATTTATTGAAAGTTGTTGAAGTATTTTCGCTTTTATTTCCGCTTTTCGCTTTTGAACGTTTATATATTCTGTATAATTAGTTGATTAATTTGATGATTTGGTGGTTAATTTGATGGTCGATAATCATTATGGTATGGACTAGGGAATTACAACACTAGGTATCTATGTTCTTTATGGTTTATGGTCGCGCTCCTTATTTTACTTCGCCCGGTTTCCTATCTTATTTGACGTTGACATGGTCATCGGTCATCTATGATGTGATGTGATACGTAGTTTTAAGTGATAAGTGTCAATTGAACTGAATTAATCAATTAATTGAATTGAATTTATTGAAATTATTGAATTTTGAATTTTCTAATTTAAATTTTGTATTTATTCGTGCGGATGTGACTGCTGTGACAGTGCGCGTACTAATGTGCTACGCTCGGAGGTATTGTATTGTAGTGTAATTGCAGTGTATTTGTTAATGTGGTATCATTAGCTCCGTTTTGTGCATTTTATGCATTCGGTGCATTTACATGACTTACTATTATATATTATATATTATATGCTGTATTATGTTATATTATATTATGTTATATTGTATTATGTTATAATATTGTATTATAGTATTGTTATTGTATTGTATTATACCATGATCATATTGTATTATTTTATTTATGTTATTAATGTTATTACATCCAAGTTACGTTCAATCTACGTTCAGTTGCGTTCAGCCTGCGTTCAATCTGTGACCATTTTAGGCATTGAATATATTATATGTTATATTATAATATTATTATTTTAGACCTTGGATTGTGTCCAGGTATTCAGCTATATTAGTTAGCTATGTTAGGCTATACTTAACCAGTATTCTGTATTAAATTGTTTTGTATTGCATTATTATTATATAACTTCCTAACTTTCTATTCCTTTATATTGTTATAATTGAGTAAGTAAATGTACAGAGTAATTAACAATAGCATATGGCATATCGAATTGCATTGAATTAAATTACTTGATACAGATTATTAATATGTGTCTGCTTTATTTTACCTGCCGTGATTATAGCTGTGGTTATATGTGTGATGATTATATATGCGATTATATTTGCGGTTATATTTATTTGACTTAGTTTAATGGGTCTTGTATTATGGAATTTAGAAGAGTCTATCTGGATTGGATGGATTAATGAGTTTATATTGTTGCGACGGCGAGAAGTTCCCGCTCTTTCGACGCATCGACCGCTTCTTGATGTATCGAAAGAGCCATCGACTGCCCCGTCCGAAGCTGTCGTCGAGTCATAACGTGAAGCTATCCCTTGTTTCGAGCGGAAACACGTCACCGGATGCTTGAGGTCTCTTAGACAACCGCGCGTCTTTTTAAATATCAGATTGTATCGGGAAGCCGAACTGTACGGATCTATTGCTAAACCAATTGTGTAACTGAAATATAGACAGTCTAGTTTGCTCCTGGTGTATTCATTTAACTATGGAAAGCGCGAGCTCCACTCCCCGGCGCAACATTGGCGCAGTCGGTAGGACGATAAGAACTCGATCTTCAATCGGGGACCAGGGTTCTCCGGAGACTTTGGAGACGCTTTTCGAGGGCTTGCAGAGGAGCATCTCGACGCAGTTTAGGGAGCAGCAGCGCGCATTTAACTCTCGATGGGAAAAGGAGCGCTCTCGCGCGGAAGAGAAACAGCAAGAGGAGAGAACGGCTTCTTCAGCGATCCAGAAGCTGCTGGAAGAGCGGATGACAGCGATGGAGAACAATTATCAGGTGCTACCGTCCAATTTCCAACTATTTTTAGAAAAGTTTTCGGCCACGGCAGTCCGTGATGGGGATCGCGAAGCCCTTCTTGTTAGTCCTTCCACTTCTGCTGGTCTCGCGATACCCCACCCCTCACCTCCGGTCTCTCAACAGGAAATGTCTGGTGTGTCGCGGAACGTTTTCGATTTAGGCTACGTTCTGAAACCACCAAAGTTTGATGGTAAAACTAACTGGGAGGAGTTTAAACTCCAGTTTGAGGCGATTGCAGGGGCGAATCGTTGGGATGAGCCAAGAAAGGCCTTGGCCTTGGTTACATCACTCGAGGGACCGGCGCGGAGTGTTTTGACTTCTCTTTCCGTTGAAAAACAGGCTGATTTTCCCGCGTTAATTTCGGCCCTTGCGTTCCGTTATGGAACGAAGAATTTTGAGAACCTCAATTATGTTAAGTTTCAAAATTATAAACAACGGAAAGGGGAATCTATTTCCGATTTAGCCACGGAGATTGAGAGGCTAGCACAGGCCGCTTTTTGCGAATGCCCTTTAGAAATTAGAGACAAGCTTGCTGCCTCACAATTTGTTTCCTCGCTGGCTAATGAGGAAATGAAACGGATGCTGAGGCTCGGAGGTTTCACATCTCTCAGGGCTGCTGTTATCAGGGCTCTGGAGATTGAAGCAGTCGAGTCAATGGCTAATGCGCCCGTTACAAAAAAAGAAACATTTACTAAACCGGTTTATTCTTCGGAGAGGGATTCCGGAAGGAGAGAAATGAGAAGACCGGTAAAACGGAAGCTTGAAAGACAGGAGATGGAATGCTGGAATTGCAAGGAGAAGGGTCATATGTGGCGGAATTGTCCGAAAAAAAGAAAAGAAGAATTTTCAACGAAGAAGGGAAACGGGAAGAAGTCGGCGTAGAGGGGCACCCTCCGGCTTCACCTTTGTTCGCCCCCGTCGTACGAAGAGTTGCCGGAAATGTTTTGTCCTGCGTCGAGGGATTCGTCACAGAAAAGGAGTGCCCCATAATACTTGACACGGGCTCAAGTTTAAATTTACTGGATGTAAAGAAATTTGGAAGTAATAACAAATTTGGCCCGGCGGGAACGGAAAAACTCTATAGTCCCCAAATTTTCTCCATCTCCGGGGAGAAATTACCGATTTATGGAAAACAGCGATCCTTGGTAACAATCGGTACTTTGAACTCCGAAGAAGAGTTCCTCCTTATTGATATGGCGGAACAGTGTATTCTGGGAACAAATTTCCTCAAAAAGCATTCTTGTCAGCTGGACTTTAACTTGGGGAAGCTTTGTATAGAACACCATGGAGAAGTTGATTTTCTAAAAAGAAATTTGATGAAGAAATCGTTGGCATTTAGCACAAGAGAGGAAGAGGATTCCGTTCCGGAGTATCTTCAAGAACTGTACATACGCAGTGGAAAAGATTTGAATGAAGAACAACGGTTTGCATTCAGGAATCTGCTTCTTGAATTTAAAGACATATTTGCCAAAAATTCGGAGGAAGTAGGAAAATGTAGTGTAGTCCAGCATAAAATAGACACGGGAACTTGTTCGCCGATTAAACAACCCCCACGACATTTACCGTTGCACCGCCGAGACGAAGTTGAGGAACTTCTTATGAAAATGGAACGGCAAGGGGTGATTGAAAAGTCAGAGTCCATGGTCTTCGCCAATTGTCCTGGTCAAAAAGAAGGACGGAAGTACCAGGTTTTGTGTGGATTATCGTCGTCTCAACGAGGTTACGAAGAAGGATTCTTATCCGTTGCCAAGGATCGAGGACACTCTGGATGCGGTGGCCGGTTCAACGTGGTTCACGACGCTAGATTTACAGAGTGGATATTGGCAGATTTTAGTTGATGATGAAGACAAGGAGAAAACCGCCTTCTGCGTTGGCACAGGACTGTGGCAATTTAAAGTCATGCCCTTCGGACTTTGTAACGCTCCAGCCACCTTCGAGCGTCTCATGGACAATGTTTTACAAGGATTGAACTGGAAGATTTTTCTTGTTTACTTGGATGACGTAATCATTTTTGCGAAAAGCTTCGATCAAGAGATTGAGCATATAAGAGTTGTATTCTCCCGTTTGCGCGACGCCAAACTTCTACTGAGCCCGAAGAAATGTAATTTCTTTTGCCGGGAAGTCAGGTATTTGGGGCACATAGTTTCTGAGGATGGAGTGAAGACGGATCCAGAGAAGATTTCAGCGGTGCAGAATTGGCCGATCCCGAAGAACAGGACTGAGCTGCGAAGTTTCCTGGGTCTCTGCACCTACTATAGGAAATTCGTGAAGGGTTTCTCTTCCATTGCGAAACCTTTGCATCGTCTTACTGAGGACAAAGTGCTTTTCCGTTGGTCAGAAGAATGCCAAGGTGCTTTTGAAGAATTGAAGGGACATCTTGTAGAAGCTCCAGTTCTGGCTTACCCTCAACATGAGATGGATTTTATTCTTGATACGGATGCTTCGAATGTTGCAATTGGAGCAGTCCTATCTCAATTCCAGGAAGGACAAGAGAAGGTTATAGCCTTTTTCTCTAAAACGTTGGGAAAGGCTGAGAGGAATTATTGTGTGACTAGAAGAGAGTTGTTGGCTATTGTAAAATCCATAGAGCACTTCCATCATTATCTTTATGGACGAAGGTTTCTGATAAGAACTGATCACGCTTCTTTGAGATGGCTGCTCTCATTCAAGAATCCAGAGGGGCAGACTGCGAGGTGGATTGAGCGTTTGCAAGAGTATGATTTTGAAATTAAGCATCGAGAGGGAAAGAATCACGGGAATGCGGACAGTCTTTCGAGAAGACCCTGTGAAACTTCGCAATGCAAACCTTGTACTCGTCTGGAAGAAAAGGATCAGAAAAAGGGAAATCACATCCTCAGGACGGTTTGTAAACCCGAAAATTTTGAAGAATGGATAGAAGATCAACGGAAAGACGAGGAAATTGGTTTTATCTACGAAAGAAAGAGAGAAGGACATAAACCAGATTGGCAGGAGGTTTCCGCTCTTTCTTCTGGGGCAAAGTTTCTCTGGGCACTTTGGGACTCTTTAGAAATTCATCAGGATTTATTATTTTGAAGATGGGAGTCTGTTGATGGAAAAGAAGCTGAAAGACTATTGATTGTACCGAAGAGTAAAGTCGAAGAGGTTCTGCAAGAGTGCCACGATGCGTCCTCTGGAGGACATTTCGGAATACGTAAGACCTTGGCCAAGGTTCGACGGCGGTTCTTTTGGCTTAGTCACCGAAGAGATGTGGAAGATTGGTGTCGTCGATGTCATCGTTGTACGGCGAAGAAAGGTCCTTCGGGGAAGGGAAAAGGACTCATGAAAGTCTACAACGTAGGGGCACCCTTTGAGAGGATCGCGCTCGACGTTGTTGGTCCCTTACCAAGGTCTTCTTCTGGAAACAAGTACGCGCTGGTTGTGGTGGATTATTTCACGAAGTGGCCAGAGGTGGTTCCGCTTCCGAACCAGCAGGCGACGACAATTTCCACGGCCCTGATGAGGGAGGTGATAAGTCGGCATGGAGTACCGTTGGAGCTTCATTCTGATCAGGGTCGCAGTTTTGAGTCGACTGTCTTTAAAGAGTTGATGAAGATTTTGGGGATAAAGAAAACGAGAACTACTCCCTTGCACCCTCAGTCAGATGGACTCGTAGAACGGTTGATACGGACCTTGATGCAGTATTTATCCCAATTTGTGGCGGAACATCAAAAGGATTGGGATGAGTGGATTCCGACGTTTTTATTGGCCTATCGTTCTTCTCGACATGAAATTACTCAAAATAGTCCTTCAATGCTTCTGATGGGACGAGAGTTACGTTTGCCTTTGGATCTGCTCAGAGGAACTATTGCCTCGGAACATAAAGAAGAAACTGTTTACATCGAGGAAACCAGAAAGAAGATTGAAGAGATTCACAAATTCGTTCGTCATCGTATGCGAATTTGTGCGGAAAAGACAAAATCCTGGTATGATTCTTTTGCAAGGCCAATTTCCTTTATTCCTGGGGACAAGGTGTGGTTTTACAATCCCCGAAGAACGAAGGGAAAATGTCCTAAACTCCAGTTTGATTGGGAAGGACCGTATGAAGTTATGAACCGGTTAAGTGACTTAATCTACCGCATATTTCGCTCCCCAAAATCTAAACCGAAGGTGGTTCACGTGAATCGTTTGGCTCCATATGAACATTCACGGGGAAGAAACACCTAAATAGGGAAGGATCAAGAATAGGAGACTGAGGAGGATGTTTCTGACGTCCTCGACCTAGAAGAAGACGCTTCGTCGCACAAAGCCAGGGTGAAGTTTCTTTCGGCCACGGTAAACTTGCTGGCTACGCGTGTCTAAACGATGGAGGAAGTGTTGTTCTCTTCGGAGGAAGAGGGCATCCCCTCAGCCGGTGTCCCGTTTATTTTGATTTTTGTATTCGGGGTTCTGGTCATCGGACTGCGTAGTTGTGGTATGCTCCGGACCACCAGTCCATCGAGGAAAGATTTTGCTTGATGGCTGGGGAGCATCCCCCGGTAGAGTGGACCCGTTGGACTGGAATTTCTTCATCCGAGAAGACTTCGAGAGGAAGGCGTGAAGGCCCAGGAATCAAGAGGAAGGGCGAGGAACTGTCGGGACCTCCTCGAAGAAAGAAGAGTGCTAAGAAGAATTGGAAATCGAAGAAAGAAGAATAGGAAACTGGAGCGGTTTCTAAGTTGACTTGTTAGCACTGAACCGGCGCACAGTGGTCCGGATTGGGAAATCGTGTGCCTTTTTGTTGTAACTTTTAAACCGTATGTGATATTGACATGCAACTTGAACCAGATAATGTGGAAATTCCAGGTTAAGGATAGGTTAAAGAAAAATTGTTTCACAATTATTATTGTTGTTGTTATTGTTATTATTTTTATTATGAAATTATTTATTAATTATTTATCAATTCTAATGCTTCTGCATCTAATTCCCTAATTATTTTGCGGTATGATTTTATTCTTATACTCGATATATATGGATCAGACGTCAAAAGAAGTCTATTTAATATATCTTCGTTTGTATATAATCTACGACTTTTCCGCGTGTTTTTGCATCTTATGCGTTTAAAATCTTTATGACGCGTTTCCTGTGCCTCCTCTGAAAGTTGCCCTATTGGCAACAATGCATCTTTTATAATTTCTGCCCCGTGCATTAATAATTTATGTACTGAAGCTGGCATGTAATACCATCCATAATTTTGTACATAATATCTTGCCGTATCCTGTGTATATTTCTTAAATTTTACCGTGTCTATTTTGTAGGGCGATGAAATGACCTGTAATACAATATGGATATATATAACATCGGCTTCAATAAATTGTAAAATTTTTTGCCATATTTTGTACATATTACTAAAAATTTTCAAATGCCTTCAAAAAGAATTACCTGCAATATAATGTGGAACCTTTTAATTAATTTTATATCAATTCCGGTGATTTCAGCTGTTATTTCAGCGTTGGAAAAAAATTTTCGAGCTGTGTTGCCATCGTTTGATGACCCCCAACCTTGCTTGACATAATCAACATACAAGCCCATTTTTCTTTTGAATTGTTCCTGTATCTGTTTTTTTCTTTGCCCCTGTTCCTTTTTTAAATCTGCAGTATTTACAGTCCACTTTTTAAATGGTAAGTTATACGCTATATGCAATAAGCATTCCAAACAGCGAATCCACGCATGTAGGGACGAGATTCCAAACTTGTAATTTTCACTGTTAAAAACATGGGATGTTATTCGGTTCAGATCGTTCATCTCAGTTGGTTTAGCCTGACAAATATAACATCTCATCGCAGAGGATGTATTTGTCATAGCATTACACACTTTATTATCGACCATAGTGAGCATCATAATATATTCTATTTTAGCATTATTTATATTATATGGCACCAAATTTTCAATTTCCGTGTTAACACTGTTAATTTCTTCTTTAATAATATCTTTATTTTCTTTAACGTACCGGAATTGAGTCGGTCGGCAGAACCACGGTGAAGAAGGTGTAGAATTTTGCCATATTATTTCGGAGTTCAATTTATTTACTATTCTTAATGGAACTAAACTAGAAATAAAAATCGCTTCGTCTTCTATATCACAGAATTCATTTTGAATCTGTTTATACCTTGGTAAACCTGCTGCACCATCACACCCCCATTTACATATGAGTGTCAATTCTGTGTTATCTATTACTGTATTATCTATCATTTTTATTATTCTTGTGATTGTGTGATTTAACAAACTTTGTAAGTCTATTTTGACGTGCGTTTCTGATATTTCTATTTTATCTTTTGGTGGATAACAATTATTTTTTTCTATAAGTAATTTATAATATGACGGCCAAGGGTTAATGTTATATTTTATAGCTTCGTTTCTCATAGTTACATATTGGAACTTAGACAAGTCTGCCATTGTAAACATGCTCAACGCTTGTTCTGTTGTAAATTGTTTCTGTTTGGTGGTATATATTTTTCTATTATGTCCATTATTTTCTAAACGACGAAGAGCCTCTGCTTTTTGATGCATACCATGTTTTCTAAAACTCATTCTAGTTGCATATAACAATTCACTTAATGAAAAATTGTCAACTAGAGACCTAGCTCTTCTTACTTTTTCACTTCTGCTACAGTCAGAGAAGATTTTTTTTCCCTTGTAAATAGAGACGGTGGATGTTGGTTGAACCGCGGTACTTGTTGAAGGTATTTCTTGTGAGATTGTACCGGGATATATAAAATTGTTTCCCAACCAATTATTATGCTTCTTAAGAAATCTGTTTTCTGTGTAATTAGCCTCCACCCATCTTTTTTTTAATTTGAAAGTAAATTGTTTTAAATTAGTTTCTAATTCCTTCAAATTTTGAGGCGCGATATGAATGTTTTCACGTATTTTATTAAACAAAAATGAAAAATCATTCATATCTCTATTCGCATTTCGCAATATAAAGAATAAATCTTTATTTGTTTGAAAATCCTCCATTTATATTAAATGAATATCTGAATAGCAAATAAAGAAATGCTACATATATAAAATAATCATGTAATGGATCTTGAAGCGTTTCTATACTTACCAGACAGAAGTTTAATGGATGTAAAACAAAACAGAACTTAAATATAACTTAAACTTTAACTATATACAGAAAATATAAATAAACACATAAACAATAAAAAATACAAATTATAAAAAATAAAACAAAACACAACGGAACACAGTAACTTTGAATAATATAAAAAAATTTTCGAATGCTCGCTATGAATGCTTGGACGGTTCTGATGCATCTAAATGAACCAAGCTTCGAAAGAGAGTCGAAGAACTCTTATCTAAACCATAGCATAAACATCCTAAGTGTCATAATCTAAACAGTTCTATCGAAGAAGGCGGATATTCAGCTTCTTTCTTCGCGGAGTTCCATCAGTCGATACTATGACGCGTCAAACATTGATGGTTTTAAACAATAATAATTTGAACAGGGGGACGAGGGGGGAAGCAATTCTTGCAGGATTATTTAGAGAAAGGTGTGCTGAAAACATTCCAGTTTGTTGGAAGGCGGAACTCTTTGGCACTTGAAAGATATCCCTTGTCAAAAAAAAAAATTTGAAGAATTTGTTGCACTTCATTCAGCATTACTTTTCTAGTACATTCTATACGGTAATTAATAATGTAATGAGTGATTTCTTATCGCAAAAGAATGCTCTTTATTGCAAAAAAAGAATGAAACAAAAATATTTAACAAGAACGCCAGTACTTCTAAAAGAAAACATGCAAATTTTTGAGTGAAAAACACTATTCTTAAAAAGTCCGACTTTAAGTCATCATTTCTATTATAAAATTGCATTAAGTTTTAGAAATACTTTCATTTTCAAAACCGATGGACATTTAGAAAATTAAATACATTTCATAAATACTGATATTCGAACATTGATTTTTTGAGGAAATGGCACACGATTTCTCAATTCGGACCACTGTGCGGCGTCTTGCTCAGGGTTTTTGAGTGGTTTTCCCCTGGGACGAAGGACGAATGTCAAGACGTTAGCTGCCTGAGAGGGCCACTTAGGTAACTGTTACGCTTTTGCTTTTAACCTCCTTTCAGGCAGAGGTATTAAAGAAGAGGTTAGCATCCATGGAAGACTGACAGCCCGAGGTTAGAGACATAGACTTGATTTGGCTTACTGATCGGCCTACGTGAAGATGGTTACAAGTATGAAGATGCCCGCGGTCGGGTCGACCGCTTATTGAAGGAGGGGAGCAATGTTGCGACGGCGAGAAGTTCCCGCTCTTTCGACGCATCGACCGCTTCTTGATGTATCGAAAGAGCCATCGACTGCTCCGTCCGAAGCTGTCGTCGAGTCATAACGTGAAGCTATCCCTTGTTTCGAGCGGAAACACGTCACCGGATGCTTGAGGTCTCTTAGACAACCGCGCGTCTTTTTAAATATCAGATTGTATCGGGAAGCCGAACTGTACGGATCTATTGCTAAACCAATTGTGTAACTGAAATATAGACAGTCTAGTTTGCTCCTGGTGTATTCATTTAACTATGGAAAGCGCGAGCACCACTCCCCGGCGCAACAATATCATATGCGTATATTGCGTTTATAATCCCTTTGCATATTTTAAGGGTGGGTTTGATTCTGATTCTGGTTTCTTGTTTCTTAGTTCTTAGCTCCTTAGTTCCTCTTGTAGTATCATGCATTGTTTCTAAGCTTTCGGGGGTTGTTTGGGCTCCCAGGCATTGTCAATTAATTGTAGACTATAAGATGTATCATATATCCATTAGCAATTCAGATATGAATGACGTGTGACGACATTGGTTTATTGGTTTATTGGTTTATTGTTCGCCGTTCACTATTCACTATCCTTATTCTTTTCTTATTTTTATTCTTGGTCACTTGAAATGTTTCAGTGACTTCTTCTTCAATTGAGTGTTACATTTTACGTTCCATGTTCCTATAATATTATTCACTGCTCTTTTGTAGCTCTTCGTACCCCCCCCCCCCCAGGATAATGTTTTGCATACTATGTTTAATTCAATTTTAGTGCAGCTGTGACAGTTGTGAATCTGTCTATTTTGAATACTTACGGTACTTTATGCAATCTTTTGTACATTAATTACCCTTTCTTAATTACAATTCTGATTCTGATTTTGATTCTGATTTGGAAAGTGTTAGTTCAGTATTGGTTAATACGGCTGGTGCTCAGGGAGGCATACGCTGCGGTAGTCCGTCCTGCATGATACAAAGTCTTTATGGTTTTCTGTACATACATATATGCGTTATGGTTCCTTAAATTCTTTGAATTTCTTGACCGTGGATCTCATATGACTTTCTTATAGGAGTGTCTGGTTTCGTTTAGCACCTATATGCCTTTTCTATTAATTGGTATTAAAGGGGGTTTAATGGAACTGCATCATTTAAACTGACTATGGTATGAGGAGTTTAATTAATTATCTACATTGGTATACTTATTAAATTGATGATATTTGGAGTGTTTTCGTTACATATTATATATACACATATGTTCATAGTAATTTTGATCTATTGTAGTGTAGTTTAGTTTTCTTGTACTTTTATATTATGATTTAGTAGTAATATGGATGTATGTGGGGTTTATTATTGATTGTTTATTATTGATTAGTTTTCACCACGCGCTGTATTGCATCGACTTACCTGTATCAGTATTAATATTAATACCATACTTATCGGAGCGGTATTATAATCCAGTAACAATCTAATCTACTCAATTTATAACTATTTGAATTGTTTGATCTGCCTTATGGTTTATGCCGATTTAGGTCTCATATGCTCCCCATATTATATCAGATGGGTATTCTCTTCTCCTGTTATCCGTTAATTACACTCTACCTCCACTTCCATTGGCTGGCGTTAGGACTTCCTGCAAATAGACTAGGATTATGTTACATTTTACATTTAATACTATGGTTACTTTCTGATGTCAACAGTTCTGTCTCTTCCTATTATTCTCATTATGAGGTATATGTTGCTACTTATCTTTATTGATGATTTGCTCGCAATAATTTCTAATTGTTTTTTATTACCTTCATTTGATTATTGATTGTACTCCATCATGTTCGCTTGCCAACCACGTTGAGGTTGTGGTCGCGTAAATGTTTCTGCAAGTAAATTTAAGTAACTTAATAGTTTCAATGAATGGTTTGAATTATTAGTATTACATTACGCTCACCTATTTATTTTCTTCCCAGCTTACTTTCTGGTTATACCCTATATTCTATATTTTATACTGTACCTTATTTACCTTTACCTCTGATAATAATTAGTAGCATTCTATGTTATGTTATGTTTGCTTCTCTTCTCTCATGGCTGGCTTGCTATTTGCTATATGTCTGGCGACTTTATTTTACTTTACGGTTCACATCCTTGGTTTATTTCGTCTCAAATTTATGGTTTATCTTGGGTTTAATTTTATGTGATTATATTGTGCGCTAGTGTTGAATGTTAAATATTCCTGTTCTCCTATTTGGCTGTTCGGCTGTATGTATGTAACGAAAGTATACTTCCGTTAACCGGAAGTCCGCGGCGCCCTCATGCCCCGCACACATGAAATCGACTACCGGTAGATAACCAAAGAGAACACGTGTGAGAGTACAAAGAGAAGCCCAGAAATCATAAAATCAAATTAGGATAAATAGAGAAAGGATAGGTGTAAACTGTAATTATCGTTTCTTTATTTACAGAGAAACACAATTTCAGTTTGACTATCCCTAACCACCAGATTAATAGATCTTATAAAACGATAATTTTGTTACAATGGCAAAAAGACTGCAGTTTGCATTTAAATCTGTGGCATCACCAAAGGACAAGAAAACTAATGTGATCGCCATAACCTCAATAAAAACAGAGGAGGTTATGGAATATGTATTGCCACAGGATATGATGTTTATGAATCAACATGAGGAACTAATGAAGACAGACGTCTACAAGAGAGTGAGGAAAAGTCTCGCTCAAAGAGGTCAAGAAAGGACAGTGTGGATTACACTTACGGAAGAATTAGAGAAAATATACTTCGATATGGATGGTAATGTAATGTTTAACGATGTATATTTAGAACAAGTAACAGAAACAGATAGGGCAGTGGAATCTACACAAAAGAAAGAGAGCCAACTGAATCTGAAACATGTAGCGGAGAGGTTCATGATTGAGAAGTTTACGTGCAAACATTCAAATTCAAAACAGTGGCTAGACACATTTGAAAAAGAATGCAGGAGATTGGAAATCAAGGAAGATAGTACTAAGATAGAAATATTGAGGTTATTCCTTGAAAAACCATGTCTAGATTGGCACTCAGCAACTTTAACAACGCTGACAATGGAGTCTCAGTGGGATGATTGGAAAAAGAAGTTCTTAGAAACATTTGCGGACAAGGGATGGAGCACAGGAATGTATGCTATAACTTACAAGTACAAGGAAGGTTCACTGATGGAATATGCTATAAAGAAAGAAAAAACTAGTACTAGACATGGACAATGAGGTTGGTGCACAGACTTTAGTAATGCTTATAGCTGCAGGATTACCGGAATTTATTAGAAATAAAATAGACAAAGAAAAATGTGGAAACTCAATTGAACTACTACATGAAATTAGAAAATGCGAGGGTTTAGTGAGTAAAAATAACTTCATAAAAAAAAAAGAGGAAAAACATGAGAATAAAAAGAGATTCGACGAAAAAAAACCGTGTAAGAATTGTGAAAAATTAAATAAAGGTATCAGGTATCACCCAGAGGATTCATGCTGGTTTAAAGAAAAGAATGAAAATGAAGCTAGAGTAATTGGAAGCAACTCAGTGATAGAGGTAGACTTAAATACAGAACAAAAAAACGAGTAATCACACCATTGATTAAAGTAAAAATACTACTAGAGGAAAAACTAGAGGTAGACGGAATATATGACGCAGGTTCCCAAGTCTCTCTAATAAACTCAAGATTAGTTAAAATAAAAAAAAAAGACAGAAGATGTAAATAAGATATCGTTAAAAACGGTCAATGGTGTGACACAAATAAAAGGTTTAGTAACTGTAAAAATAAAAATTTTTGAAAAAGAAGATTACGTTGATGTATTCATCGTAGAAAGAGACGATTTTGAAGATTTTCTTATTGGTTTAGACATAATAACAAAATTCAAACTAATCCAGGACGAGAATTTACAAATATTTCAGAAGAAAGAAATACAGATAGAGAAGAAGATAAACACATTAAATAAAAATGAAGAAATAGAAGAAGTCAAAATAAATTTTAACGAACACGTAAATGAAGACGAGTTCAAAATGAATCTAGATCATTTGGATAATACAAAAAAGACAAAAATCGAAAGACTGATAGAAAAACATAACACAGCATTTGCAAAAAATAAATATGATGTAGGCACTGTTACAGACTATGAAGCTCGGATAGACTTGTTAGTTGATAAGTACTGTAGCAGAAGGCCATATAGATGCACCATAGAGGATAAACAAGAAATAGAAAAGCAAGTAGCAAAATTACTAGAAAATAAGTTAATAGAAGAATCCTATAGCCCGTTTGGGGCACCAGTAACTCTAGCATTCAAAAAAGATGAAAACAGACGATCAAGATTATGTATAGATTTCCGTGATCTTAACAAAATAATTACACCACAAGCTCAACCATTCCCACTAATAAACGACCTAATAATAAAAACAAGAAACTGCAAATACTTCACCACATTAGACATAAACTCCGCTTTTTGGGCGATTCCACTACGCATTGAGGATAAACCAAAAACAGGATTCGTTACACAAGAGGGGCACTTCCAATGGACGTGTCTACCATTCGGTTTAAAAACATCACCGGCCATTTTCCAAAGAATTTTATCCAATATCTTAAGAAAGCACCACTTAAAGGACTTTTCAGAAAATTATATAGACGATATCTTAATCTTCTCAGCATCATTCGAGGAACATATGGAACATATAGAAAAAGTAATAAAAGCAATAGCAAGTGAAGGTTTTAGACTAAAATTCAAAAAAATGCACATTTGCAGCAGAATCGGTGAAATACCTCGGACACATAATAGAACACAACACGGTAAGACCAATGAAAGACAATTTAATTTCTATACAAGATTTCCCCACTCCGAAAACTCAAAAAAATATTAGACAGTTCCTTGGGAAAATTAACTTTTATCATGAGTATATACCGAAAAGCTCAATATTACTAAACCCGCTACATAAACTACTACGAAAGAATGAGAGATTTATATGGACTGAGGAGTGCGAAAGATCCTTTACAAATATAAAAAAGTTGCTATGTTCTCAGCCAGTGCTGGAAATATTTGACAAGGATTTACCAATAAGAATTTATACAGACGCATCACTAGAAGGGATCGGTGCTATATTTAAACAGGTACAAAATAATGGTAAGGAAAAACCAGTAGCGTACTTTTCAAAAAAATTAAACGATTCACAAAAACGGAAAAAGGCAATTTATTTAGAATGCCTAGCAATCAAAGAAGCGGTAAAGTATTGGCAACACTGGCTGATTGGAAGGAAGTTCACAGTATTTCCAGACCACAAACCATTAGAAAATATGAATATAAAAGCTCGAACAGATGAAGAACTGGGTGAATTGACTTATTACCTGTCACAATATAATTTCGAAATTAAGTACATTCTGGGAAAAGATAACGCCGAAGCAGATAGTCTAAGCCGAAATCCGGTGCTAGAACACACTGAAAATGAAGATGAAATTCTAAAAATAGTAAACTTGATAAAATTAGATGACATCAAAATAGATCAGAAAGAAAATGAAGTGATACAGAAAATGAAAACAAAATTGATAGAAAAAGATGGGGTATTTTACAAAAAGATTAGAAATAGAGAAAAAATTATAATAGCTGAAGAATTAAGTATAAAGATGATAAAAGACATACACGCCGAATGGTGTCATATAGGATTCAGACAAATGACAAATAAAATATGTCCCTACTATACAGCGAAGAATCTAACATCTAATATAAAAAAGATATGTAAAAATTGTGAAGTGTGTATAAAGAATAAATCAAGAGGTCAAATAAAATATGGACTAATGTCTCACTTAGGACCAGCAACAAAACCAATGGAAATAATGTCATTAGACACCATTGGAGGTTTTGGAGGACGAAGATCAACAAAGAAATATCTCCACTTGTTAGTTGACCACTTCACAAGATACGCGTTTATTCTTACATCTAAAACACAAAATGCTACTGATTTCATTAAATTAGTTCAGAACGTGCTGGAAACCGACAAGATCGGAATGATACTGACAGATCAGTATCCAGGAATGAACTCAAGAGAGTTCAAAGAATTTCTAAGAAATAATAATATTAAACTAGTCTTCACAGCAGTAAACGCACCGTTCTCGAACGGATTGAATGAAAGACCTAATCAAACTCTAGTCAATAAAATAAGGTGTAAAATAAATGAGAAGGAACACAACAAAGCGTGGACAACGATTGCAAGAGAATGCGTAGATAAATACAATCAGACAGAACATACAGTCACTGGGTTTACACCAGAATATCTGTTAGACGGTACAAACACAAACATCCTACCAGAAGAACTAAAAGAAAAAATAAGTAATGAAGACTGGATAAAAGATAAAGAAACAGCATTAAAAAGAACAAAAGCATCACATGACTACAATAAAAAAGTATACGACAAAAACAGAAAACACCGTGAATTCAACACAGACGAACCAGTATACATAGAAAACGGAAATAGACTGAATAGGAAAAAGTTGGATAATCTAAGAATTGGACCATTCAACATAGTGGAAAAAATATCAAATACAATATATAGAATCAAGACTGGAAAGAAGAAATCAGAAACAAGCCTGTTTCAGATATCAAAATTGTGCCCGATATCAAGCGTGGAGGAAGATTAAGGATGATAGGGATTCCCACCCCCGGGGGGGGGAGATGTAACGAAAGTATACTTCCGTTAACCGGAAGTCCGCGGCGCCCTCATGCCCCGCACACATGAAATCGACTACCGGTAGATAACCAAAGAGAACACGTGTGAGAGTACAAAGAGAAGCCCAGAAATCATAAAATCAAATTAGGATAAATACCTAAAAGGATAAGTGTAAACTGTAATTATCGTTTCTTTATTTACAGAGAAACACAATTTCAGTTTGACTATCCCTAACCACCAGATTAATAGATCTTATATGTATGTATGTTTGACGTTTTAGGTTTTGGAGGTTTTGTTGGTCATTCCATGTCCAGTTCACATATGCTCGCTTGCCTGCTTGCGTGCAATACTACTTATGTTTACTTCACAGTTTCTCACGTTCTCATATTGCTTACTGTTTCTTTTACTGTTAACTATTCATTAACTGCTCTATTGCATTAGATGCATTAGATGCATATATGTATTTATTTCCCGTTGTATTTGTGATTTGATTTAACCAGCTTTAGTATGTTTAGTATGTTTAGTATGCTTATTATGACAGCTGTTATTGAATGTATGGGCTCCTCTATTCTATTCATGGGCATCATGTGCTTATTAATTCCTATTCATTATTCATTATTTATTTATTCATTTATTCTTTACTCATTATTTATTCATTATTTATCGTTGCACATTTGGGGCATTCGAAGCGCTACGCGAAGCGATATGCTTGTCATGAGCGTGTGTGTGTGTGTGTAAAGTATGTATGGGACAGGTCATCGGGGATTGCAGCCTACCAACATGTGGCACAGTCAACCGGGGAAAGGACTCGGCCCGGGCCCTGGCTGTGCTGAAGAGCAAGCCCTGTTAAAACAGGTGAACACGTTGAGCAGGAGCTCCGGTTCCTGGCCGTGGCCGAAGAAAAATGGCCTGTCCTCGTGGAAGGTCAGGTGGGCGTGATGACTGCAAGGATAAGCCACATCATCATTATCAACCAACCATGGTGGACGAAGATGGACATGGCCAACTGTGGAGATACGATGTCCCAGTTCCTGGCCGTGTTGAAGAGCAAGCCCTGTTAAAACAGGTGAACACATGGCGCGATCACCCGTTGAGGAGGAGCTCCGGTTCCTGGTCGTGGCCGAAGAGGAACCCCTATCCTGGCAATAGTGCTAGGCAGGCGAAGATGTGGCGCGGTCACACCGGGAAGATGTCCCCCCTGTGCCGATCCTGGAGAATGTCGCGCCGGTGCCGATCGTTGCTGAAGAAAAATGGCCTGTCCTCGTGGAAGGTCAGGTGGGCGTGATGACTTCTAGGATAAGCCACATCATCATTATCAACCAACCATGGTGGACGAAGATGGACACGGTCAGCGATGGAGATACGATGTCCCGGTTCCTGGCCGTGTCGAAGAGCAAGCTCCTGCCCTGGCAGGTGAACACATGGCGCGACCACCCGGAATGGGCTTACTTCGGTTCCTGGTCGTGGCCGAAGAAAAATCCTGTGCCTTACCGGACAGGTTGAAAATGTCCTACCGCTGGGTCGGAGGTGCAACAGCGTGGATCCGCAGATGCCCCATGTGCCTAGCGCATGGCGTTTTTGCGGGCGGCCGCAATAACGCGAAATGCGTTGAAGTGCCGAAGCGTCGTTGTGGCTATACGCTGGTATTCCTTTATGAATTCTAACGAGTGAAAAGGTGCCGGCGGCCCACTCTAGGAGAGAGGTTTTAGTGGGTAGTATGTCCAGCCTCGGGAGTGCCCACTCTGGGCTGCCCGTCTAGGTCGCCCCTTCAGCGCTGTGGCCCACTCTTGGGCTAAACTCAACCCTTCAGGGTGCATGGAGGGTAGGAGTGAAATAGAATAGCTCCCGCGGACCAAACACCAAGGGAAGGAAAACCCATCAAAACCTCCCCTGTGACTGGGGGATAGAATACAGACACGGTAACCCCTGCCTGCCGTACAAGGCGACTGAAACGGGGGCGTTTGCTGCTGTCGAAGTAGCCTCGCAGAATACCCGGGGCGATGCCGGTGGGATCTACGGATCCTGGCAGGGCCTACCTTGCCGGTAAGGCCTGGGTCGGAGAGGCGAAAAGGTGGCTGCAGCGTCGTTCAGTTCTCCAGGGGCCAGGCTGCGTGGCGGTCGGGTGCGGGTAGCGAACCCGGAGTGCCCAAGCAATTGCACCGTAACCCAGTGGTCACGTTTCGCTGGAACGGGGGGCTTGCCTTCATTGGCCGGCCCGCGAGGATGACAACCGCTATAAAAAATCTCTAGCCCCAAGCTGCGGTACGCGGTGATGAGGGCGCCCCTAGAGTCAGCGCCAGGGGTGGCTGATGTGTGCATTAGTCTCTAGCGGCCAACCCCGGGGTATCTGGCGACCCCCCGGGTGTACTAGCCTTACCCGGGTAAGGCGGCTCTGCCCGGGTGGACTGTGGACGTGAAGCGCCTCGTGGGTTGAGCTGGGACCACGTAGGCAAGCTTGTTAAAGTAAAAGCGTCCTAGAATAAAACTCCTTACACGCCGACGAAGAGTCTGGGGTTGGATCTTCTCCCCCGTGCAATGATCGGTTCGCCGTGAGCGGAATTGCCCCGGCCCGTCTCCGCGGCGGGAGGTTGAATTGGGTGGTAGGTAACTCAAGCGCTGCGCAAAATAACATCGCCGGTATAAGCGAAAGCTTCGGAACGGCAGAGCGTGTTCATGAACACCCCAAGGCTCTTTACTGACAATAACCTGCCCGGGTGGACCCACAGACCGACCCACTCGTGGGAACACTACGGATGACTTGAAACTAAAAACGTTAACAACAACAACAAACACTGGACGGGACGTACCGGCGACGACTGCGGCTGTTCAACAGGACGCGAGACGGGAAACGGGCGCGGAGGATATGGCGCAGCCCAGCGCTAGCAGGGTGACGGATGCGCGCCGCCTATCCGTCCGATTAACTAGGGCGGATGTGGAGTGGCCTCCCCTGAGGCCGGTACGAGGGGGGGCCGGAGTTTCCCCGGCGGCCTCTGATGCCCCCGCATCCAGAGAGAGTGAGGTGGACTTGGACTCGGACGAGTCACTCTCCTCGGCAGTATTTCTGGAGGCACGGCGCACGAGCAAGAGGGGTCGCCCGGCGACCACGGGCCAGTACGTGTGGCTCGCGGCGGCTAAGCAGAGTGTCCTGGATGACCAGCGCCGGGAACTTGACCTGCTGGAGGAGAGGAGGGTGCTCGATCCTAACGAGGGCCCTATAGAACCGAGTCGAGGTAGGAGGTCCCTCCCGGACTCTGAGGACCTGGCGGAGGAAGTCTAGTCCCCACGCGCGACCTTATTGCGCAGTCCTTGGAGTTCTATCGCGACATCGACAAGGTCGCGGGCGTCTCCAAGGGGCTGAAAGGGACATTTGATCGCAAGCTGAGGATGGCCTCCCGTTACCTTAAGGCCATCCACACGGAAGCGGGAATCAGGGCTGCACCTGCCAGGGCCGATAAAGAGGTGAAGGAGCTTCGCGAACAGCTGAAGCTGCGGGAGGAATAAGTGGCTGCCCAGGAGGCCCAAATCAACATCCTGCAAAATAGCCTGGCAGACATTACGTGCAGGATCGCTGCCACAGAGGTGCCGGCGCCTGAAGGCCCCGGCCCATCCAAAACGTCGGCGAGGCCCAGTCGTGGACATTGGGGAGGAGGTAGAATGGTTCCGGGGAACCATGAAGGCGGTGTGCGACGCTGCCATGCCCCGGGCCAAGAACCTCCCCAGGCGGGCCGCCTACTGGTGGACGGGGCGAAATTGGTGATCTGAGACGAGAGTGTCTCGCAGCCCGTCGCCAGTGGCAAAGGGCCCGCAGAAGAAGGACATTCCGCGACCCAGCGAGGGAGGAGGATCTGTACGACGAGTACCGAGTTTTGGAGACTGCCCTACAGGCAGCACCCTCGCAGGGTTCAGCGAAAGGTCACACATGATATGCACGTGTTGGCCGTCGGTCGGGGGTGGAAAAGGACTAGCCGCCTCGCCGAGATTGGCGTCGCTGCCGTTGCCGCGGGGATCCGGCGGCTGGGGCTTCAGCTAGCTCCCCACAAAACCGAGGCGATGTGGTTTACTCGCCTCGGCGTGGGGTTGCGCCACCGCCCCAGTCGGTGGTCCATGTGAGTGGAGTCGAAGTCCAGGTCGGGAAGGGCCACAGGTACTTGGGCTTCCACCTTGTCAGCCACTGCCGCTTCGAGGAGCACTTCGGTCGTCTGGCCCCTAGACTAGACAGGGCAAGCAACGCGCTTGCCCGTCTACTGCCCAATATCGGGGGCCCAACGAGAAGGTTCGCCGTCTCTACGTGGGGATCGTGCGGAGCATGGCCCTCTATGGTGCGTCCATATGGGCGAACGCCCTGATGGATTCCCGGCGCAGCCAGCAACTGTTGCGCCGGGCTGAGAGGAGGATAGCCATCAGGGTAATCAGAGGTTACCGCACGGTCCGCTACGAGGCGCCGATGACCCTGGAGCACTGTCCAGCGTTTGCGCGGGCCCGTCACCCACTGCGGTGCGAAGTTGGTGGTGATCTCTCGCCGGCGGCACTTGTCAAAGAGATGCTCGCCGGCGGGAATCAGTGGAGGGCGGTGACCGATTACTGCGAGACGGTCATCGCCCTGAAGGAGGAAGCGGAGCGGGGTCGGGACAGAACCGACCCCATCCGCAGAAGAAGGAGGGGGCGTCGTCGGGGGAGACCCCCTGACGGCGTCACCTGAGGGAGATGGGGCGGTGGGCCTGGTATGTAACATCTTCACGGCCCACCGCCCCCAACGGGGAGAAGAGGATGGGGGGAGCACCCTCTCCCCCTGAAGAGGAGTTCTGTGGGGGGACACCAGTCACCCCCCGGAAGAGGAGCACCGGGGAGGGGCGAACGCCCCTCCCCCAACACCGATCGCGCGGCCCCGCGAAACTTATGCGGGGCCGCTGGGCCGCTGGGGGCCGGGGCTGGGGCCTCGCTCCCTATTGCACGCGGCCCGAGGAGTGCCGTCATCGGGTGTGGCCCCCGATGGCGGCGGAGTTTGGCACGTAGGGGGAGGGCCAAAGCTAGACCCTCCCCCGAGCAAGGCGGCGTCAACGCGCCATGGGTGTTTGGGCCCCGGTGTTGTTCGTCAGAGGTCCCGGGGCCCTCCCCAACACACAGCGTAGGCCACCGTGGCGGTTTTAGCCGGTAAAAATCCGGCACTACCCTCGGCTCCTCCCCAGGAGGGTTTGGGGCGTCTTTCGAAGATTTCCCCCACGTAAAACAAAAAAAAAAAAGGTTTCAGGGGGAATCCATTGTGGATCTGGACTGGGCGTCCCCTGTGGCCGGGCGTATGGTGGAAAATTGGAGGGTGGCGGCGAGGGAGACGCTGAGTGATCATCTATACATCACCTTCAGCTACTCCCTCCCCGCCACCCCCAGACCGGCGCGTGGCCCGCCACTGCGTCGCTGGGTGCTGAAGAGGCTGGACAAGGACATGCTCATGGCCGCAGCCCTTGCCGGGCCGGTCGCGGACTTTGAGGGGGAGGCCAAGTGGTTCCGGGAGGCGATGAACGCAATATGCGACACCGCCATGCCCCGGGCCCCGCGCCTGCCCCCCGGAGGGCGGTGTACTGGTGGCCGGGCGACATTGCGGATCACCGATCCGAGTGTCAGCACGCCCGGCGCTAGTGGCAGCGCGCCCAAAGGGCTCGAGTCCGCGACCCGGCGAGGGAGGATCTGCTGAGGGGCACATACCAGGTCTTCGTGGTAGCCCTGAGGCAGGCCATCAGGGACGCGAAATCCCGGGCGTAGGAGGAGCTCCAGGGCTCTCTGGACGAGGACCCGTGGGTGCGCCCTTACCAGATGGTCATGGGCAAGCTCCGCGCACGGGCGCCCCCGGTTTCGGAGAGCCTGGACTCCCAGCTGCTGACGCGAGTAATAGACACCCTCTTCCTCCGTTCCGGGGGAACGTCGCACCCGCGCCACCAACAAGGGCCGGCGAAGCCCGTCGCCTGGTCCGCCGACCTGGGGGTCACAGAGGAGGAGCTGCACGATGCCGTCAGAAGGCTCGGGGCCAAGGACACCGCCCCGGGGCCGGACGGCATCCCCGGCCGCGCCTGGGTTACCGCGTCCGGCATCCTAGGTCCGAGGCTGTGCCGCCTCTTCGCAGGTGCTCTCCGGACACGAGGTGTTCGGGGAGTTCCTGTGCCGGAGGAATAGGGAATGGAATCCCCACTCTTGGCTATGCGGGGCGGCGCGGGACACCACACAACACACGCTGGCGGAGTGCCCGGTGTTTGCGGTGGCCCGCCACGCCCTGACGGCAGAAATAGGGGAGCATCTCTCGCCGGCAGGCGTCGTGAGACAGATGCTTGCCGGAGAGACAGAATGGAGGACCGTGACCACCTTCTGCGAGGAGGTCATGGCCCTCAAGGAGAGGTCAGAGCGGGATCGTGAAAGGTACGATCACGCTCGGTGAGGTTGCGGACGTGGGACGCGACGACGTCGCCAGGTTCCGCCGCCGTAAGGGGCGCGGGGGGGCGATGGCGGCTTTCGCTGTCCCCCCCCCCCACCCCCGGCGCGACGGATGCGGGACGGGGTAGTGTAGCGGGAGGGTACACGGGCCTCCTGGAGAGATTTTACGGGGCGTGTTTCTTATGGGGGCGGGTGGGGTCGCGGTGTACCCTCCCGCCCCGGACGAAATGAGCCCGGACCCCGGTCGGACTCGGGGGCGTGCGGGTGGGGAACCCGTTCCCAATCGCGGGCCTCTCTCCGTCCGCCTCGGGGGGGGCCGGGTGACACCGGGCGGAGAGTGACGATTTCCCTCCCACGTTGGGAGTGGCGATGGCCCCCGCAGGGGGGGTGCAGCGGAGCCTAGGGAGTCCCCCTGGAGGGTGGCCGGCCACGGCTCACCGCACCACACAGGGGGACGAATCGGCGGGTCGCAGGTGCCCTGTTTGGGCGCCATTGCACGCGGACCCGCGGTGTGGCCGGCACCGGAAGCCGGCGGAGCGAAGTGCTGCGCCTGATCTTCCTCGCGGGCAGGCGGGGGGTTGCTCCTGCCCGTAGCCTTTGAGGAGATCAAGGCGCGGAGACTGCAGGCGGTACGGGCTGGGGGGGCCCGGTCGCCATTGCACGCAGTTCCTCCGCGATGGAGCCGGCACCAGGTGCGACCCCTGGTGCCGGCTGTGGGAGTTGTTACATCCCCGGTGAGGTGCGCCTTCAGCGCATGGCGGGGGAGGCTCCGGAGTTATAGTAATCAGGTCCCGGAGCCTCTGCCATACGCCAGTGGAGGTCGCCGTGGGGTTTTAGTCAGTAGGAATCTGACACTCCCCCACTGCCCTCCCCCAGGGGCGCGGGGGTCTTATGCAAGATTTCCCCACGAAAAAAAAAAAAAGGTTAGGTTAGGTTAGGTTAGGTTGGAGTCTCGTGCTGGCTGCCGAGCTGGTCGGACGTGTCGTTCGAGGGTCCCGTGGCCTGCTAGGCATCTGGCGCTGCGGGGTTGCATCGTTCTTTGTTTCCTTAATTTTTCTTGATTTTCTACAACTTCTTCGGTTTTCTTCGGTTTTGCAACATCAGTAATTCCTACGATTTCGCGACCTCTGTGGCCCTTGCTGTGCTTCGCGGCGACTCACGACTATGTGGATACTAAGTGCTAGGTTATCTTCTTTGGTGCATGTGTGTGCGCGTTCTTTTTGTGTCTCCCCGTAATCCTTCCGGTTCTATAAGTGTTACGGAAGGGTACCAGTGATACGAGCTCGCATCACTAATGTTTTACTGCAAGCGTGCTTTGCGGTTCTATTTCGTGGCTGCGACGTACATTCATCGAGGGTTATGGGCAGTCCGGAGTGTTATGGGCATTGCTGATGCAGCCTCCTTATCTTGGCGACTGGTCCACCCTGATCTGCGTCACCAATCTAAATTGACAGCTACCAACCCGACTCACGAGATGAGAACTGTGACCCTCTCCCGGACTCTGACCCGCGGTTGATTTTCCCTACCGTACTCCCCGTGTGGGGAGTATCTATTTGCCAAAGGTGACGGAACTCGTTAACCCGGCTTCAGACTGCCTGGCCTGCATACTGCACCCATTAAATTTTTTAAGTCGGATTTTGTATGGCTTGGCAAGTTGCCCGTGCGGAAGTGCCCCTTCGTGGCTCCCCTTCCTCCCTGTTCTCGCTCAGCGTGGCCTCACGAGTACGACTTCGCCTCAATTTTCCAGACACACGAATAATATACTTGGCATCGATTGTGCCGGTAATGATCAACTCAATGAGTGAACCCTACCTTCGAACTTCTGTGTATGTGCCCTATTTTATGACACGAGTACGGCATTCCTATTACTGGACTGGGTAAACACAAACATTAAGTTATGATCAAGCAATAATGCCTGCAAGGCGTCCATTTATTAATAACATTCTACGTAACTCCTTACCTTCCCTTACAAATGTTTTCTTGACATATAAATTCACAGATAAAGTCGCAGATACAATAATACACATACTAAACTCACATACTTAACTCACATACTCGCAAACATAATTAGGTGGTCGGGTTGAGTACGTGCGTGCGTTTGGCTTGCCCTCACTAATGCCATTAATTTCGCCGGTGTGGCCTCACCGGCGCCCGCGGCCGCCCCTCGCCCGGGATCCGCGTGTGCCGCGGGAGTGAGGGGAGCCTCGCCGGCGGACTCGACGAGGCACCATTAACCCTGCGCGTTCTCTTGCTCTCTCCACACTCTCCTTTTTGGTCATCACCTCGGTTACAAACGATATAAGAGAGCGTCGCCTTCGTCTATCCAGAAGACAGCTTGCAAACGACTCTGGAGTCAGCTTCCCTACGTCCAGGTATAGAAGTGTTCGCTGCACTGCCCAACGATCACACACAAACACTGTGTGGCACGCATCATCGTCCGCTGGAGGATCGCAAAACCAGCAGCTCGGGAACGGACTTCTTCCTCTCCGATGGAGATAATGAGCAAAGCATCCGTGACCTGTCATCACCTGCGCCAGATTATAGGTTAGGTAACGTGCTCCATTGCTCTCCACCCACGCCTCGATGTTGGGAATCAGCCTGCGAGTCCAGTTCTGCCGGTCTCCGAGGTTGTCCATCGAGTTTGTCAGCGATCAAAGGTGTCATATTCCACCACCTGCGGCAGATTCACGCGCTCTTTCGGGTCCTCCGCCTCCTCGTACCCATACAAAGCGGCCCTGGCCCTTATTAACAACTCCCACGGCATGCAACCTGACAGCGCGCACAATGCCTCTTATGAAACGGTACGATACGCGCGTGTCACGCGCAGTAACCCCAACCGCTGTGTCGATGTCAATCGCTGTCTCACACATCCGTACTCCACCGCCTCGCTCCATACCGGAGACGCATACAAAACTATAGATTCTAGCACTCGGTAATACAGCAAACGCGGTTTCGGGCCGCATCCTCGTGGATCCGGTAGCAGCCACAAGAGGTGCTGCGCTACTTTCACTGCCTCCTCACATACCCGGTTCATTTGACTATGAAAGAGTCTGCTATTACTGAACATCACACCAAGGTACCTAATCGAGCGCGATGTCCTGATTATCGCGGCCTCGTACGATAGTACAAGTCCGTCGGGTACGCGCCGCCCAGTTAAGAGCACTGCTTCAGTTTTCTCTTTCGCGAGAACCAGTCTCTCTCTCTCGTACCACGCCCCCACCACACGCAAGATATGTTCTGCCAGCTCGCGCACTCTGTCTAATGATCGGGCTACTATAAGCAGCGCCATATCACCAGCGAAACCCACGCTTGTCACGCCTGGTGGCAGCAGCACCTCCAGCAGCCCGTCGTACGATAGGTTCCACAACAGTGGTCCCAACACTGATCCTTGTGGCACCCCACCAAATACAGCTGCTTCCACTCACTCGCCGCTTGGCGTCCGGGTTCCCACTCTTCGCTCGCTTAAATAGCTACGTAACATGTCCATTATTATCGTCGGAAACCCACGGCGCTCCGCTGCAGCCAGGATGCGGTCCCAACGCACTGTACTAAATGCATTTTTCACATCCAGGGTAATTACCAGACAGTGATTTCCCCCTATCCGCGCACGATCCCACTCCGACATGACCACCTTCATCGCCTGATGAGTTGATCTGCCCTCCGTGAATCCAAATTGACGCACCGACAGACCTCCAGACAGGCGAATCGCTTCTAGCATTAACACGCGCAAAGCATATTCGATACTCTTCCCCATGTCTGATAGCATGCAAAGCGGTCGAAGGTCGGAAAGAGAATTACAGGCTTTCCCGGCCTTCGGTATTAAAGCCAGACGCCCTACTTTCCAAGCCCTTGGAAAGTACCCTAGCCTCAGAAAGGAATTGAAAAGGGCACAAACCCAGCCGGATGCTGTGTTACGCAGAACGTGAACGGCCTCGCCAGGGATTTCATCTGGACCCGGAGCTTTTCCTTTCTTCAACGTCCCCATTGCGTACCTCACATCTTCGTTCGTGAACACGTCCCCCTGGCGCGAGGTGCCCTCCCCTGGGCTTCAGCATCTCTTTCTGGTGTTAGGAGGAACAGCGCTTGACCCTGCGGCTTCCCCCGCGATCTCGCGTGCGTTGGATGCCGACGACGTTGACGCTCCTTCCTGACGAGGCCACATCAATGAAGCCTGCGCTGCTTCTTCTCCTCTTGCTTCGTCTTCCTCCTCTTCTTCTGCTGCACTACTCCTTGGGATGGCAGCCTCTTCTTGTCGCTCCTGCTCCACCACGAAAAGCGCGGACACCGTTGCGTGGAACTCCTCTCGGTTGAGGCGAACCAGGGGCGACTTCCCCTTCAGACGATTCATGACCGCCTTGTAGGGTTTCCCCCACGGATCTTCTTCGATAGTCGAGACCATCTCACTCCACGATGCCTCTTTAGCTCGACGCAATGCCAAGGATAAGGCACGTCGGCTTTCCAGCATCTCCATGCGATACGGGTGCGCCTGCTGTGGTGCAGCCGTCGGGCTCCGGCGAGCCAGCTTCTGCCAGCGGTGGCGCAGACGCTTTGCCTGCGGACAAAGATCTGCTATCTCCTGGCTCCACCATGGTACATTTTGTATTTTCCTCCTCTTGCATGTGGGCAATGGTGGACGGGTTGACTGAAAGAGCGTCTCTAACTCCTCAATCACTTCATCAATTTCGGCGTCGGTGCACAGCGGCGGTAGCGCGGACTGTTGCCGATGGACCGGCTGCTGCAGCTCCTCTCTCTTGACTACGTTGAACTGTTGGATCCAGGGATCCTGGCATCGGTAACTGGCCGCTCACTATTTCCCTCCACGCCTCCATGTCCGGGCGACCTAGTCTCGCCTCCCAAAGAGAATCCTCAGGCGAACCAATAGCCTCTGGTCTCGCTTAAATCGATGAATAAGATAGCGGTGATTCGACCCCGAATAGCGTGTGGACACTGTGGACCTAGATATTCGACCGTGGAGGCTGCGACTACACGCAAGGGCATCGATTCGAGAACCCACGCCACCACGCTCGAATGACGGGCCTCCTTGACTTGCCACGGGCATCAGCCCTGCTTGCTCGATCAAATTCATCATACGGTGACCGCGTGAATCCACGCAATCTGATCCCCAGTGCGGAAAGCGGGCATTGAAATCCCCGGCGATTTTAATCGGTTTCCTAACACTTGACAGACATGTCGCAAGACCCCGTAATTGACCTTCAAAGCTTTCTATAGTCAGTGATGGTGAGAAGTAACAACTCACTATCACAAACTCGCGAGTCTCCACCTCAAACACCTTTCTAGTCACCCCTATGTCGCAGCTAGGACGATTCGTATACCACACGCAGGCTGAGCTGCTCCTGTCCTGATGCCAATTCGCATGAGGATTAAACGGCTTACTGATGACGACTATATCCGCGCGAAACTCGTTCACGGCCTGCCACAAGAGATCTTGTGCCGCGCGGCATCTGTTTAAATTGTTCTGCAGTACGCTGAACGCAGACATGTTTTCCTCTTCTCTTTTTTTTTCGGCTCGGAGATTTAGCAGCACAGTAACGTAGCTATCAGAACAAAAGGAAACGGGCACTCTTAAGTACAAGGATCTACATTTAAGTCGAACTGAACTGACATGGCAGTGATCAACACTTACTGCGACTTGTAACGGCAATCACAACTCCGGTTATGACCCTCACGGTACAAGGATCCTAAACCACAGCAAACAATGAGTAACATGGGTTCGGAAAGCGAAGCAAATGACTATGATCTATAACTTAAATTTGAATCAAAAGGGGGAAAAGAAAGGAAGGGAAAGAGAATAAGAGAAAGGAAGGAAAAAGGGAAGGGAAAAAAGGGGTGGGAGAGGGGGAGAAAAGGGAACAACTGTAGCACGGAAGGGATTGTTTCAATTGACTCGCATCAATCTGCGTGCAGCGCCCTTCCTCTCCGCCCTGCCCTATCAACTTAATTCAACTCACGCAACCCAATCCAAGGATGAAGCGGGACGGCGGGCTGACCTGACCGAGTGATGCCCACTTGGACGTCGACCGATTGGACGCGTCCCAATTGGACGGTCCCGATTGGACGCGTTCCTTTTGGACGCCGTGCCGATTGGACGCGTTCCTTTTGGACGCCGGACCGATTGGACGCGTTCCTTTTGGACGTCGTGCCGTTTGGACACCGCACAGCGGGACAAAACGACTTTTGGCGATCAAAAGTCTATAACTTCGGTTCTATTGGAAATATTTTAATGAAATTGTGGGAAGTTTTTGCGTACATATGGTACATAAGTTGTATCATATGAATCATATTGAGCTACAGGGTGTCAAAATATCCGTCTCTTGTTGGCATATTTATGTTATTTAACAAAAATTTTACTTAAAACTGTTAATAACTTTAAGAGAAAGCAATGTAATAATTAAAAAATGACAAGACATGTGTTATTATAATATATTATTTATAATGCGCTAATTGTTGATAGGGCTGTGTCAACGATACAATCAGAACGACAACACGAAAAGGCATCCATTGTTGAAGCTGTCGACGAAGTTGGTCCCGATCTTCTCAATGAAATGAAGAACACTATTCGAACTGCAAAATACGCACCACAAAAATTTACAGCAGAAGAAGCTTTTTCTCCGTTTTTGGACCTAGGACTTTCCAAAGATAAAATATATAGTGCTTCGAAACGAGTTGAAGAAGAGGAATCACGACGCGTTGCCGAGTTACAACAAAATTATTCAAGCCAGAAGCAAATGTCTGCCCGAAATCGACAAAGGTACTAGCGTTTCCGCTAAAGTACCGCTTCAAAAGTTGCTGGATTCTACAGTCAACGGAATTATGCAATTAAAAACTGAGAGTGAAATTGAAGCTTTAAATGACACCAGTCTACTTTTAACCGAGCAAATGGGGGATGTGATGGTTCATCAGACCAAACCGGATATAAGCAAAAGTTAAGTGATAACATCAATTCAATCGCGACGGACAGTAATATGTTTATGATATCTATGGTTTCCCTTCGATTGCAATGTACCGATACGGATAGCCCTGTTGTGGAAGAATCGTCGACCCTCATCCGCACACTTTTGCAGACCCATTAAATTTCAGTATTTGAAAGAAAACGAAGGAATTAGTTAAGACAGAAGTTGAATGTATGAGAAATGAAATTAATTCATTAGCACCCACGAAATGCGTAGTTCATGGAAGAGAAGTGTCAGTGTTTCATAAACTGCACTTGACGATGCTACATGGAAAAGTTGCGCAATATTTAACAGATACGAAATCCAGTTCCACCTGTATTATCTGTCCAAAAGAATCCTAAAGATTTTCTTACCGCAAATGAGGAAGACGTACAAGAAAATTATGAATATGGCCTTTCACCGCTACATGCAAGAATTCGATTTATGGAATTTGTCTTGCATCAATGTGTACGACTTGAGCTTCAAGGACGAAGGAATTAGAAATAATACCCGAAACAAACAGAAGAGACAGAGGCAAAATTAGAAGTTCAAATGAAATTCAGAAATGAACTGGGATTAATTATCGATACACCTAAGCAGGATTTGGAAGTAGTAACGATGGAAATACCGCACGAAGATTTTTTGAGCACCCATGCATAACGTCAGCAATCACTGGAATAGATGTTGGAATGATACAAAATATGTATCAGATCAGTTGATATACAGTCTTAGTTGTCTGCATGTAGTAAAGTGATCATTTCTTGGGGATACATTTTTCGCCGCATCTTTTTCCCTCAAAACCCTTCGAAATGAGTAGGATGTACGGGGTCCGAAGATACAAGCAACATCGTCCATCAGATCCTGGTTCTGTTCTTTCCGGGAAATTTTTGCGCGTGTTGTGATACCTGTAATATTAAGAATATATATACAGTTACAACGTTAGAGTAAAATAACGAGGTATATATCGAACAAAAAGAAAAGGATGGTTTACCTGTAATACTTGTAATCTTTGTTTTTAGCTTCCTGTGCTTCCTCTGACAATTCTCCAATTGGCATTATATGTGTAATATAATATTTTTCCCGGTCTTAACACTTTATGACCGTGGCTGTCAATCTCTCCACGGGTACTTCTCAGTTTAGTAACTGTTCCTTGTTTCTGTAGCATACACTCCAAATTTATCAGCGTCCACAGACGCACCACAGGTAAGAACATTTAATATTGTTTTAATCGTTTGTAAATTCCAACATCTATTCCAGTGATTGCTGACGTTTAAGCATGGGTGCTCAAAAAATCTTCGTGCGGTAGTTCCATCGTTACTACTTCCAAATCCTTGCTTAGGTGTGTCGATAATTAATCCCAGTTTCATTTCTGATTTCATTTGAACTTCTAATTTTGCCTCTTGTCTCTTCTGTTGGTTTTCGGGATTATTCTAATTCCTTCGTCCTTGAAGCTCAGTCGTAACATAGATGCAAGACAATTCCTAAATCGAATTCTTGTATGTAGCGGTGAAGGCCATATTCATATTTTCTTGTACGTCTTCCTCATTTGCGGTAGTAAAATCTTTAGGATTCTTTTGACAGATATACAGGTGGAACTGGATTTCGTATCTGTTTAAATATTGCGCAACTTTTCCGTCTAGCATCGTCAAGTGCAGTTTATGAAACACTGACACTTCTCTTCCGTGAACTACGCATTTCGTGGGTGCTAATGAATTAATTTCATTTCTCATACATTCAACTTCTGTTTAACTAATTCCGTCGTTTCTTTCAAAATACTGAAATTTAATAGGTCTGCAAAAAGTGTGCGATGAGGGCCGAGGATTCTTCCACAACAGGCTATCCGTGTCGGTACATTGCAATCGAAGGGGAACCATAGATATCATAAACCGCGCGATTGAATTGATTTAGCACTTAACTTTTGCTTATATTCGCTTTGGCCTGATGAACCATCACATCCCCATTTGCTCGTTAAAGTAGACTGGTGTCATTTAAAGCTTCAATTTCACTCTCAGTTTTTAGTTGCATAATTCCGTTGACTGTAGAATCCAGCAACTTTTGAAGCGGCCACTTTAGCGGAAACGCTAGTAACTTCGTCGATTTCGGGCAGAACATTTGCTTCTGGCTGAATAATTTGTTGTAACTCGGCAACGCGTCGTGATTCCTCTTCTTCAACTCGTTTCGAAGCACAATATATTTATCTTTGGAAAGTCCCTAGGTCCAAAAACAGAGACAAAGCTTCTTCTGCTGTAAATTTTGTGGTGCGTTTTTTTGCAGTTCGAATGGTGTTCTTCATTTCATTGAGAAGATCGGACCAACTCCGTCTACAGCTTCAACATGGACGCCTTTTCGTGTTGTCGTTCTGATTTGTATCGTTGACACAGCCGTTAGTTAATCAAATCAGTAGATATATTTTCGTTATGTTCTCTTAACTCCCGTCTTTTGGTCACTTCTGAACAATCCTCCAAACTTTTCACTGGTCTACCCATATTAGACGTGGATGGAACTTCATATGTCGGTGTGCACATGTTTCTTTCTTTCTCCGTTTTTAAATCATGCGGGTACTAATCCACAGCTGATTATGCGCTTCGAATCTTGATACCGTCCCTACTAGCACTAAGCCACTTTCTTTTGAATGTTGCGTAAATAATTTCGAATCGGTGCCCTATCAACAATTTGCACATTATACGTCCTTGCAATATGCCCTGACAAATCTTCCACAGCTGTTGAAACTGTTTTCACGTATGATTTGGTACAGATCGCGGTATGACATTTCCATATTGATGTTAAAGTCACAGAACACTTTATCAATCTGTTTCTTTTTTGACCTGCGTTTAGTTTAAGTACCTCGCGTACGGAAAATGACGGGGGTGGGCTTTAGGATTGGTTCGCGATGAATTTTTCAAAAGTCGCGGTCGGGTAAGAAGGCGGTCGTTTCGGTAATAAAACAAAAGTGTCCTGGTGAAAAATCAGTAAAGAACACGCCCCATAGTCACTGGTCACCCCAAGTATCCGAGAGTACCCTCGAGTGACCTACTTGGGGAATTCCGCGTACAGGTAAGACTTTATGAACCCCTTTGATTTCAGTAAAAGATGGTAAACGTATTGTTTCGTGAGTGAAAAGACATAATCCGAAAAAAGGGCGACAGGTTAAATCGACGAAAACGTTTATAGAAGGTAAGAGAAGGCCGATAGGTCCAAACAATCATTATTGCCACGGGGCTATTCAGACTTTCTTAGAATAGTGAAAGTCTGGCTTACAACAATAAAAAAAAGTGGATCGGTTTATGATATGGTGATTGGCACAACAGGTACTTAATAGGATAGCTGGTAGATTTTGAAGATTATCTCGATCGTTTAAATTACAATTACTGCAGAAGGGATCGTCAACTTTTATTGAACCGAAATAAAATTTTGGATAACGAATATACACGTCGAATGCAGTTAGCTGGATAATAACGTATTTGGTACTGCTTATCCATCATCGCGCGCTGCGGCCAAGATTGGTGTAATTTATTTCAATCGCCATTTTTTTGAGCAGTGGCAGGTTGGGGGCAGCCGTTTTTTTTTTATTCTGATAGAGGAAGATTCACTCTTTACTACAGTAATAATCACGCCCTGCACAAGTGTGCACATTTTCTATAAATCAAAACGCAAAAGTTGAGATTTTAGTTAATTGTACTTCGTTTCATTCAGATACTATTATTAATAAAAAGTTGTTACATTGAACACTTTATTGAACCGAAATAAAGTTTTGGATACGAATATAGACGTCGAATGCAGTTAACTGATAAATGATCGTATCTGGTACTGCTTTCCATCATCGTGCGCTGCGGCCAAGATTGGTGTAATTTATTTCAATCGCCATTTTTTTGAGCAGTGGCAGATTGGGGCAGTCGTTTTCTCGGATTCTGATAGAGGAAGGTTCACATCGTTACTACAGTAATAATCACGCCCTGCACAAGTCTGCACATTTTTTAAAAATCAAACGCAAATTTCAGATTTTAGTTAAATGTATTTCGTTTCAATCAGATCCTATTATTTATAAAGTTGTTAACATTTTAACTTATTTATGTACTGAATAGAATCTATACTAATCTAGTAAACTTTTTAATTCATTTGAATTTTATCTTTCCGAGTAAATTACTAGAATCGTACATTGAAGTTATGGGTAATATTATCAGCGTTTCGTCTTGACGAATTTCTACTGACTTTGAGTGCGAACCACGGCAAAACGGAAGGAAATATGAAAAAACGGATTGCACTACGTTAAACTACAGTTTATTCTCTATCGATGTATGTAATTTGTTTTCATTTTCGATTTCACGAAATCGACTTTTGATCGCCGAAGCCGTTTTGGTCCCACTGTGCGCCGTGCCGTTTGGACGTCGTGCCATTTGGAGTCGTGCCATTTGATGCCATATCTTTTATAATCATTGCCTTGGAAATCGCAGATGGTGTTATTGTTTGTCGATTTAAATTCCTATGCTATTTGAATGCGTATGCATGCTAAGTATATGATTACGTATATCTAACGATAAGGTCAAGTGGTTGTGTGTACGTTTGACAGATTAGGTTATAGTGAAAAACATGTGGAAATTGAATGCAGTTACTTTCTTACAAGATATAACTGGAAGTAGGTTTAAGGTAAAAGAATATTAAACCTTATTTTGTTCATACATTCTTTATTTCAAATTAATGATTTGAGTACAATGTATCAATATTGTAACATGATTTGTTTTTCTTTATTTTCGGCATTTATACAGACATTGATGAGGAACTTACAAGCACAAAATTATGAAGTACAAAAGTTGAATAGATATGTAATAAATGAAACTCCCGGCTCGTAGCCTAAAACAATTAACTTTTATTCGCAATCCCTTGCTCGTGGCGTTCATACAATACGACTGACTTCTCGTCCGTCCCCACCAGGCCGCCGCGCCGATCGTCCTTTGGCCCGCCACACACGTACATATACAGATACAGTAAAGAAATTAAACAGTGTGGAATGAAATGCTAGGACAAATAACAAAAACTAATCTGAAGACCGATGCAATTACTTTCTTGCAAGATATATGTAGAAATATGTTTAAGGTAGAAGAAATATTAAATCTAATTTTTTTCAATATATTCTTTATTCTAAATTAATGATGTTGGGTATAATGTAGCAATATATAATAATATGGTTTCTTCTTCTTTATTTTCAGCATTTAATCAGACACGGAGGGGAAAATTGCAACAGAGATATTATGGAGTAGAAGTATTAAATAGATACAGTGCAGAAATTATTCAAGCAAGAGCAGTATTAAATTAGATAAGTTTGTCTTGCACGTTATAGACTTTAAAAACAATGTAATACCAGCATATTTCAAATAATAGTTTAATACAAGTAGATAAATCCCTTAAACTTTAACTTCCTATTCTAATTTCCTTAATAGAATTTAAGTTACAATTCACAGTGTTTTCTTCTACTTCAAATAAATAGTTTTACCAAGTAATAATTTATAAAAAAAATAACTTGAAACAGAGTTTCTATTTCACTATTCACTTGTATCTTTTTTATAGCGCTTGTATTGTGTTTAGAAGTCTTGAATTTGTCTCAAACGAGTTGAACAGTTGTATTGAAATATTCCATTCTGAATAAATGCTGAAAATAAAGAAAAACAAATCATATTACAATATATTGATACATTGTACTCAAAATCATTAATTTGGAATAAGAATGTATTGAAAAAAATAGATTAATATTTCTTTTACCTTAATCAGATTTCCTTATATATCCCGCGAGAAAGTAATTGCATCGGTTTTTCAGAGTACGTTTTTCTCATTTGTTGTAGTATTTCATTCCGCAGGTGTTTAATGTCTTTAATGTAACTTTTCTACTCCGTAGCTTTTGGTTGTAATTTCCTCATCAATGTCCGAATATAACCTGAAAATAAAGAAAAAGAAATCATATTACTATATATTGATACAGTGTCCACAACAACATTAATTTGGAATACAGAATGTATTAAGAAAATTAGATTTAATATTACTTTTACCTCAACATATTTCCTGATATATCCTGCGAGAATGCTCATCAATGTCTGAACAATGCTGAAAATAAAGAAAAAGAAATTATATTATTATACATTGATACTGTTACGTTGCGGCGGGCGCGAGGCGAGCGCGCAACGTAAAGTGATATGTGTGAATTTACTAGGAAGGAAAATTGGAAAAGATCGATTGTTAATTTTCCTTAATTTGATTAATCTTTGCGATGAGAAAGGTCTCGCTGCCACCAGCTCTGACCGCGTATGACGCGTTAACGGCCTCTACGATCAGAACAATTTTAAAAGACGGAATTTAGATAGAATTTATTTCCGTTGGGTTCGTCAGTGTTCTAGGTCCCATACGGGTCCCTCCTTGAAACGTTGTGTTGGCGTGCGTAGATTTAATGTAAAGATAGGCGTTGTAACTCAAAGAATAAAGTAGACTGAATCGTGTTCAACAAATAAAAATGTAATTCAAAACCTATTGAAAGTAGTACAACTGAAAATGACTATTGAATTTAATGCTATTAATGCTTGATATATTAATGATTACTATTAGATAAGTTCAATTCAAAAATAATACTGGTTTGACAAGGGTAAAGATGCTTAACCTATTTCATATAATAATGACTATTGTTTGTCTGAAAATCGTGTAAAATATAGATTGCCTTTGATTAGCAGTTGGACTTTGAATATATTTTAATTTTAAACGTGTTATCGAATCTAGGTGTAAGACGACTTCCTCAACCAATTAATATATTAATTGAATGGAAATTAGCGGTGTTTGGCCGCGAGGGAACGACCTGAATGGAGAAGGCCCTCACAACCCCCGAAAGGGCTTTACAGGTCGCCCCTGACAAAATATCGTAGTCTAGAAATCGTCATACACACAAAAGTCGCGATAAATCAAAATTCAGAATTTTAGAATAGCGTATTATTTATAATTCGGTACCTGAACGTAAAAATCGAGACGATCTAAAATGGAGAGACTCTCATAACCCGAAGGCTTAATAGATCGCCCGTTTTGCCTTGTTGAAATTCAATGATAATGCCGTGCTCGACGAATTAGTAATTGACAGGCTTACCGTGAAAATGTAGTTTATAATATATGGTAAAATCGTTGAAAAATCGCTATTGGTTCGTTGAAAGATCGCTGTTGAATCTGGAACACCAAGAGAGAGATGAGGAAACCTGTCGCACTAGCACTTGTCGCGCGCCCGATTGCCCTTTATTGCGTCACAAACAGAATCTAAACGACACGATCACAAACGATTACGATTTTTCTTGGAAAAATAGAATTATTATTAACACGAGTGAATTTAATACGGAGATACGCGATCAAACGGAATAAAAATGAAAGAGAAAAGATAGAATTTTAAGAGTATGAAGAATTAACGTGCGCGTCACTGAGTCTTTGCAAAATATTCCCGAATTTCACCCTCGCGACACTCTGCCTAATCTATAGGTCTTGCCGCGCAGCTAAATTACGCGAAGTATTATTACAACTCTATCTCTAGACGCACGGGCTCCCGTCACGACTTACTCGATTGTTCGACGAAGAGTGATCGGAATCGATCGCGATCCTGGCCGGAAGGGCCCGTCGCGAGGATGATGTCCTGCGTGGGGACATTCCGACAAATCATAGCGCGTGACGACAGCGTCGCGCGCGTCGCTATTGGTCGAAGACGCGTGCTAGCTAAATTCCTCTAGACTATGTTCCTTCTCTCTCTTGGTGTTTCATCTCTGTCTAACGGCTTTTCGGTGTTCCTACGCCGTAGATTTTCTGGAATATTCCATTTCTCGCCTTCGATATCAGATATAACGAATATCAGCAATTATTTAAATCTGAATTAATGTTTAGACCAGAACCATTCAACAATGAAGCGAATAATTATGAATAAATTTATATCCATTATACCATTATATATTAATAATTTGATCGATTGGCAATCGCACGATTTTGACTAGCAGTCGGCGTAAACGATTAGCATTATCGGTAATTGTTTGTTCATGAATCGCAACGTGAGTTTCGCCGGCGCGCATGTTGTAAAACATTCGATGTTTGGATGAAATTCTCGATTAGCTAACATATTCCTTGATTATTAAATCGAATATAAGTTATTTCATTAGCAGCGTAGCTAGTTCTAGAACGTTCTTGCTATTTGAAAATTACCGTTGGGGTCTTGGTTTCAGGCAAATTCTCGGAATTCGATACAAAGACTTTTATTGCCCCGTTCGACCCTTCGCCCCTAAACAGTCGTCGAACGCTTGCTAACGCTTGACTGCGAGGGTTCTCATTCCTCGTTCATTCTATCAACCAAATGTTCAAACAGATAGATTAATCCGCGCTTCCACTCCAGCACTCATCTCACGCATACGATCGAATTAGGAGCCGACTGGCGCCCACGCGTGGAAAAGAGGAGAGATTCGGTTGAAATTCGAATGATAAATTGATCTCTACGCTTTTGCGCAGTTAACCTGAGGAGACCCTATAATGCGAAGCACTGGCTAACTGCGCAGCGAACGCTGTTTATGATACCTCTCCTCTGTCGAACCCGAGTTTTGTATAGTTCGAAATCTGTTACTACGCAGTTGAGCACGACGATAGTCTCAAGGAGGGGTAATAACTAAAGAAAAGAATTGAGAGATGTAAGGAGAATAAAGAATAGAAAGACAAAATAGAATAATTATAGACTCAAACTCTTCCCTGTGCCTTTCCCACATGAAGAAGACTCTCATAACCCGAAGGCTTGATGAGAAAACACAGAGTCGAGGAGAAAATTGAAAAGATGAAGTAGTAATTCGCCCTCCCCACGTCCCTTACATGAGGAGACTCCTATAACCCGAAGGCTTGATAAGGGAACGTGAGGCGGACAAATTTGCAAAATTTTCCAGACGTAACAATACATTGTCCACAACAACATTAATTTGGAATAAAGAATGTATTAAAGAGAATAAGATTTAATATTTCTTTACCTCAAACATATTTCCTGATATATCCTGCGAGAATGTAATTGCATCTGTTTTCCGAGTACGTTTCTGTTATTAATCCTAGTATTTCATTCCACAATGTTTAATTTGTTTAATGGATCTATTCAAATTCTCTACTCCATAATTTTGGTGGTAATTTCCTCATCAATGTCTGCATAAATGCTGAAAATAAAGAAAACGAAATCATATTATTATATATTGATACATTGTCCACAACAACATTAATTTGGAATAAAGAATGTATTAAAGAAAATAAGCTTTAAAATTAGTTTTATCTTAAACATACTTCCAGATATATCTTGTAAGAAAGTAACTGCACTCAATTTCCACATGTTTTTCACTATAACCTATACCTGTCAAAACGATCTACAGATTTCTAAAAGCAATAATATTAAAACATATGGCGTCCAAAAGACACAGCATCCAAACGGCGCGCCGTCCAATAGGAACGCATCAGAACCCGTCCAATCGGTACGGCGTCCAAAAGGATCTCATCCAATCGGCACGGGGTCCAAAAGAAACGCGTCAGAACGCGTCCAATCGGTTCGGCGTCCAAAAGGAATGTATCCAATCGGCACGGCGTCCAACAGTGAACTACTGGAGAATATCAAGAAAAAGAAATGTAATTCACACATATATTGGTCGGACTACATGTAATTAATATTATTTCGTACAATTGGTCAAGAAATTTAGTGAATTCCGTTTTGTAACATTTTAGGTTATATTTGCGTACAGTGAAATAAAACTAATTCATAGTAATTGAATTTCCTTTTCTATCTTTTCTCCATAAGTCTTCTTTGCTTCTAAATGTTTTAATCCTTTTTCTAATTAGCGTGAACAATGGAATAATGCAGTTGGAATATTAAACATTGTACATATTCTTCAATACATTCTTTATTCCAAATTAATGTTGTTAAGTACAATATATCAATATGTAATAATATGATTACTTTTTCTATATTTTCAGACTTTGATGGGGAAACTACAACCAAGAAATGATGGTGTATCAAAGTTGAATAGATACATTGAAGATACTTTCCAGCGTAGAATGAAATACTAGGACGAACGACAAAAACGTACTCTCCAAACAGATGCAATTACTTTCTTGCATGATATATCTGGAAATATGTTTAAGGTAAAGAAATATTAAAGCTTATTTTCTTCAATACATTCTTTATTCCAAATTAATGTTGTTGAGTACAATGTATCAATATATAATAATATGATTTCTTTTTCTTTATTTTCAGTATTTATTCAGACATTCATGAGGAAATTACAAGCATAAAATTATGGAGCAGAAAAGTTGAATAGATACATTACAGATATTTTCCAACGTGGAATGAAATACTAGAATATATAACGAAAACATACTACGCAAACATACTTTACTTTCTTGCATGATATATCCGGAAATATGTTTAAGGTAAAAAAATATTAAAGCTTATTTTCTTCAATACATTCTTTATTCCAAATTAATGTTGTTGAGTACAATGTATCAATATATAATAATATGATTTCTTTTTCTTTATTTTCAGGATTTATTCAGACGTTGATGAGGAACTTACAACCAAAAAACTACGGAGTAGAAAAGTTGAAAAGTTACATTAAACAAATTAAACACTGCGGAATGAAATACTGTGACAAATGAGAAAAACGTACTCTGAAAACAGATGCAATTACTTTCTCGCAGGATATATAAGGAAATATGATTAAGGTAAAAGAAATATTAAATCTTATTTTTTCAATACATTCTTTAGTCCAAATTAATGATTTTGAGTACAATGTATCAATATATAATAATATGATTTCTTTCTCTTTATTTTCAGCATTTATTCAGAATGGAAATATTTCAATACAACTGTTCAACTCGTTTGAGACAAATTCAAGACTTCTAAACACAATACAAGCGCTATAAAAAAGATACAAGTGAATATTGAAATAGAAACTCTGTTTCAAGTTATTTTTTTATAAATTATTACTTGGTAAAACTATTTATTTGAAAGTAGAAGAAAACACTGTGAATTGTAACTTAAATTCTATATTAAGGAAATTAGAATAGGAAGTTAAAGTTTAAGGGATTTATCTACTTGTATTAAACTATTTATTTGAAATATGCTGGTATTACATTGTTTTTAAAATCTATAACGTGCACACAAACATATCTAATTTAATACTGCTCTTGCTCGAATAATTTCTGCACTGTATCTATTTAATACATCTACTACATAATATCTCTGTTGCAATTTCCCCTCCGTGGTCTGATCAAACGCCTGAAAATAAAGAAGAAGAAATCATATTATTATATGTTGTTTGCAAGTTGACGTGGGTCTGCGAGTTCTGAGAAATGAGACACGCTTTTAACGAGCACACTTATATTTCATGAACACAAAAATACACAAAAGAATGATGAATTATATGCAAAGAGTATGTACAGTTATTCGCGTGGTCAATTACAAATAGAATGCGTGGGCGAAGCGCGGACACTGAACTGAGTGAACACAGTTCGTTGCGTGGACAAAGCGCGGCCGAAACTTGTTATTTTAACAATCAAACTAGACTTGATCTTGCGTGAGCGTTGTACAAGCGAAGCGCGTGCGTTTGCTCTGAGCGTTCGATCAAGAAGAACGAAATCGATGATGGCGTCGATCGTGCCGGTTCCGCCTGGAGAGGGGATCGCGTGGACAAAGGAGGCCCGTGAGGTGCTGCCGCTATCGGTAACGACGCACCCAACGAATTACTTTCGCTGCCAACTTCGTCACGCTGCGTGTACGTAGGGAATTTCGCCAACATTTCCCCCCGGCCATCAGCGACTGGTCGATGAAGTGGTCTGCGTGTCCGCGTCGTCCTGAGAGGGCTGATGTAGAATGGCCAGCTTGGCGATGGGCCGTGTGAGCGTCGTGGTGGCCGTCTTGAGCTCGACGACTCTGGTCAATCCGTCCTTGCCTGGTAGGAGTTTGAGAACCCGTGCCATGGGCCATTTTTCTGGGGGCAAGCGTTCATCAGTAATAAGAACAAGAGTGCCTACCTTGATCTCATTTGACGGGTGATGCCACTTCGAGACTGCTTGGAGTCGTTGAAGATACTGCGTGGACCAGAGCCTCCAAAACTGTTGGAGACGCTGTTGCAGAAATTGCCATCTTGTCAATCGGTTGACTGAGACGTCGAGAAGCGTGGGCTCTGGCACTGCGTTGAGCGGCGATCCGATCAGGAAATGTCCTGGTATAAGGGCCGAGAGGTCGTCTGGATCATCGCTGAGTGGTTCCAACGGTCTTGAATTGAGGATGGCTTCGATCTGCGCGAGCAATGTTATTGATTCCTCGAACGTCAGCAAAGCATCTCCAATGGTTCTCTTCAGATGGAACTTGAGAGACTTGACCACTGCCTCCCATTTTCCACCCATGTCTGGAGCGGCAGGAGGGTTGAAGTGCCACTGCGTACCATCCTTGGAGAGTAAAGCTGCGAGGTCTTGATTTTCGCGTGTGCTGTCCTTGAACTGTTTCTGCAACTGCGCGTCTGCTCCTTGGAAGTTGGCGCCGCAATCTGAGTAGAGAGAGGCTGCAGTTCCTCTCCTGGCTGCGAATCTGCGATAGGCTGCGATGAACGCGTCGGCTGAGTAATCGGTGACAACTTCCAGATGAACAGCTGATGTTGCGAAACAGACGAATACACAAATCCACCCTTTCTGCGTCTTGGCTCCTCTGCCTTTCCAAGTCTTCAGCGTGAGCGGTCCTGCGTAGTCCACCCCTGTGTGGGTGAACGGGCGTGATGGAGTGACCCGAGAAAGAGGTAGTTGGCCCATCAGTTGATGGGCACGGATCCCCCTCTGCCGAGCACACTTCACACACCTCAGGATATGCGTTTTCACTGGAGCTCGTCCACCGAGAATCCAGTAGCGTTGTCTGAGAAAAGCGAGGGTGGATTGCGTACCTCCATGCATGGTCTGACGATGTGCGTGACCACGCTCATCGACCGATGAGCAGTGTAGGGAGTCGTGAATCACGAGGCAAAATAACAGGATGTTTGCCATCGTGCGAGAGTTCTGAATGTTGGAGGCGTCCGCCTACCCTGACGATTCCCTGATGGTCGAGGTAAGCGGTGAGCCTCGTGAATGGATGAGTTGTTGGAAGCGTTGTTCCCTTGGCGAGTGCAGCGAGTTCGTCTTTGAAGAATGCGGACTGCGTGGCCTGAATCCAGTAGATTCTGGCCTTCTCCATATCAGCTGCTGAGATAAAATGCGTGGGCGAAGCGTCCTTTCGTTTGAACAGCTTGTCCACGAATTTGAGGCAAAGAGCGGTGACTCTGAGTAGTCTGTGAAAAGAAGAATATTTATAGATTAACTCCCATGAATATTCTTTTACTGCGTTTGCCGTGTGGAGTGCGACGACAGCACGAGCTTCTGGGGCGCCCAACTCGTCTGCGTCAACACTGGTCTGCTTGGGCCATGAGTTCTGCGGTTGCGTGATCCACGGTGGTCCCGTCCACCACAGCGTGTGCTGTTGAAGCTGTTCTGTCGTCATGCCTCTTGACGCGCAGTCAGCTGGATTCGAAGATCCTGGTACATGCCTCCAGTAAAAGTTCTGCGTGATCTCCTGGATCTGGATTACCCTGTTGCGAACGTAATCCTTCCATTCGGAGGGGTGCGTTTTGATCCAAGCAAGCGTGACTTCTGAATCCGTCCACAAAAATGTTTGAGAGACGGTCATGTTCAAAGTAGCGTGAACATGCCGTATCAGTTTAGAGAGTAGCAGCGCTGCTGTGAGCTCCAACCTCGGGATGGTCAGACGTTTGAGTGGTGTCACTCGCGTTTTTGAGCAGACGAGAGAAACTTGGGTACCCGTGGACGGTGCGTGTACGACGAGATAGACGACGGCTGCCATTGCGAGGACTGATGCATCAGCGAAGCCATGAAGTTCAACTGTAGACGTGGTCGTGGTGTTGAACCATCGAGGGATGGAAAGCTTGGCCAAGCTGGTTAAATCTTCCCAGATGCATAACCATCGTTGAGTGATGTGAAGCGGCAGAACGTCGTCCCAACTGAGTTCCTGTAACCAAAGCTCTTGAATAAGAATTTTAGCTCTGATAATTACAGGTGCAACAGAACCGAGTGGATCAAAGAGTTGAGCTACTTCGGAGAGAATGAGGCGTTTTGTAAATTGCGTGCGCTGCGTGGCTGATATGGTCGAAAAGTTGACCGTGTCCTGATGTGGAATCCATTTAATTCCGAGAATTTTGGTTGCGCAGTCGTCGAATGAAATTGCTGCGTTGGTCTGTTCTGGTGCGAGGTCTTCTAGCAACGATTTGCTTGTGGAATGCCATTTTGCGAGTGGAAATCCACCCGCTTGACACAACTGCGTTAGCTGATTTGCAACGTCCTGTAGATGTTCTGCGGTGTCTGCGCCACCAAAAATGTCATCGACATACCTGCCATTTTTGATGGGTTCCACGGCAAGGGGATATTTCGACCCCTCGTCGTCAGCGAGTTGCAAGAGTGTTCGGACAGCCAAGTACGGTGCAGCTTTCGTTCCGTACGTGACCGTGGTCAGCTGGTACTGCGTTTCTTTCTGCGTGTCATCAAGCCAGAGTATCTGCTGCAAGCTCCAGTCATCTGGATGCACCTTAATTTGTCGGTACATCTTCGTGACGTCAGTTGCAAACAGATGTTTGTATCTTCGTATCCAAGTGAGAAGATCTGCGATATTCAGCATCAGATTTGGACCAGTATGTAGAAGATCGTTCAGCGAGTATCCTGATGAAGTTGGACTGGAGCCATTGAAAACCACACGCAATGCGGTGGTCGTGCTGCCCAACTTCAGAACGCCATGATGCGGAAGAAAGTACTGAAACGGACTAGTTATTGAGTCGTTGTTCAGTCTTACCATATGACCAAGTTGCTCATACTCGAGCATGAACTTGGTGTACAGCTGATTGTACTGGGCGTCCTTACTGAGTCCTCTGAGAGTGCGTTGAAGGCAACTGTGCGCGGTCTGATAAGAATTGCCAAGTGCTCGAGGATGAATTTTGAGCGGCAATCGCACAATGTATCTTCCACTGGAGTCTCTTGAATGCGTGGTCTTGAAATGATCTTCGCACTCTTGCTCGTCTGGCGTGAGCAAGGGTGCCGTGTCCTGCGGTGGCTCTTCCTGCGTCCAGAAGCGGCTGAGTAACTCACTCAATTGGCGATCAGTATTATTGACTGTCACTTGATGAGAAGTCCTGCGAATTGTCTGAGTGCCCTCGAGGGGCCCGATTATGAGCCAACCGAAAATCGAGAGTTGAGCGATCAACGGTGATGACGTGTTCCGAATAATATTTGGCTTGATGACTTGCCCGTATGCGTCTGCTCCAAGAATGATGTCCACCGGTCTGGATACGAGAAATTGAGGATCTGCGAGATTCAATTTCTCCAAATGCGCTGGCAGAGTGGGCTGAGATGGTGGTTCTGATGGCAAGCAAGTGGTCACCTTTGTAAGCACGTGTGCTTGAACGGTGACTGCGAGTGGTCTGTAATTAGAATGGAGGGTAATATTGACCACTCCATTTGTCTGCGAGGTCCTTGCTCCACCAACTCCGTGGACATCCAATGAGAAGCGTTTCCGTCTGAGTCTAAGCTGATTAACTAAAGACTCTGAAATAAGAGAAACTTCAGAGCCTGAATCGACCAGAATTCTTACTTGCTGCGTTGCGAGGTCAGTGTGCACTCTTGCGAGTGCTGTTGCTAGAAGTGTGGTCCGTGGTCTGCGTGGTCTGAATGCGTGGGCTGCGTGGTCCTTTAATGCGTGGGCTGAGCAGGCTGCGTGGGCGTCGACGACTGCACCAACATCTCAATGTTGTGTTGATTGTGTTGAAGTAGCCTGCGTTGTCCTTGTCGTGGGCTGAGTCGATGTGGAGGACTGCGAGGTCTGAGGTCCGGGCACCAATACTCGGATGAGATTGCCACCATGAAGTATAGTGTGATGCATCTCACCGCACAGCTTGCATCGCTGTGTAGTACGGCAGCTGCGAAGATTGTGGTGGCCCAAGCAATTTACGCAGAGCTGTTGGGTCTTCACCACACTTAGACGCTCCTCCACATCCTTGTCCCGGAATAGAGGGCATGCGGAGAGGAAATGATCCTTGGCGCAGAGCGCACAAGGATACAGAGCGGACATGCGTGGGCGAGGCATGGGCGCTACTCCGGCAGAAGCTCCGGATGTTGTTGGCGTGGGCTGGCTTGCGCTGGCTGCGTGGACGGTGGTTTTCTGCTGGACTAGCCGGATGTCACGGCTGGCGGGGCGCCCTGACGTGGTCGTCGTGGTTTGCGACGACTTCTGCTCAACCATCCGCTCCACCTGTTCTAGGATGCCGGCTCGAGCTAACAGAAAGTCTGTCAGCTGAGACAGGGGAGGAAACGTCCGCTGCGCTGAGAGCGACTGTTCCCAATGCTCCCGGGTGTCCGTGTCCAGCAGGCGAACCAGAGCGGTGAGCAAATAACAGTTATGCTCGTCTGCGAGGTCGAATGATTTCAGAGCTTGCTGAGTCTCCTCAATGATATTGACCATTTTGGTCAATGAAGCTGCCTTGCGCATTTTCATGGGCCGAAGGTTGTAGAGCCGGTCCATGTGAGATTGAACATTGAGGCGCGTGTTCGAATAGCGGGCGTCCAACAGTTGCCACGCCTGGCTAAACGCTTCACACGTAGCTGGTAGATGACAGATCAGCTGCGAGGCGGCCCCAGTCACTGCTCCCTTCAGATAATGCAACCGATCAATATCAGAGAGCTCTGATCGGTTGCCGATGACGGAGGAAAAGCCAGTCTTGAACTCCATCCACCTGCTGTAATCTCCCTCAAATTTAGGGAGAGGTATCTCAGGGAGACGAGACCGCATCTGCGAGGGCGCTGTTGTCGTGGACTGCGTGTTCTGAGCGTCCGTCTGCGAGGTCGGCGTGTTCGGTTTCAGCCTTCGCTCCAGCTGGGCAAGAAGCTTCTTCCCCTTCAGCACTAGCTGTGCTGCCGTGGAGGCCATCTTCTTGCTGAAGTACTCGTGGCCCAGCTGTGAGACAGGCCACTGGCGACTGAGCATTGCATGCTCCTGCTGGAAGCTGACGTGGAGGTGCAGGAGCGTGTCACGAGTCAGCGTGACTTCTTCCTCGATCAGTTGAAGAGGATCTGTAGCAGCCGCCGTCTGCAGATCTGCAACAATAGCACGGATCGTATCCAGGTGATCCTCCTGCACCCTGGCGCGCATCTGGAGCTCGGAAGAGAGTCTTGCGGGCGAGCGTGGGCGAATGGTCTGCGTGGACGGTAACGTTTCTTCAGGCAACGTTAACTGCGAGGGCGCGATCGGCGAGGGCGGACGTGCGACCGTTGCTGTTTGAAACGCTGCTTCCGGCACTTGCAACAAAGAGGGCGCAGCCGGCGCCTCCTCTTCTGGCTTGTCGGAGCGTCCTGCGCCATCTTGGGACGCGGGCGACACATCACGCGATTTCGGCATTTTCCGATCACTGCGTAAACGTTCACTGCGTGGTCCGAACAAATGTCACTGCACTTAATCCAAAGAGCACTGCGTAGTCGAATGGGATCGTCTGACGCTCTGTACCGCACACTTCTTCCTAGAGTCACAAGGCTCAAAGATGAGCGCGGTCACTACGCGTAATGGCGTCACAAAAACCGTTAAACGGCACTGCGTCACGCGAACCGGGCGTGTCTCATCCGGCTCGAAGGACCAAAATGTTTGCAAGTTGACGTGGTCTGCGAGTTCTGAGAAATGAGACACGCTTTTAACGAGCACACTTATATTTCATGAACACAAAAATACACAAAAGAATGATGAATTATATGCAAAGAGTATGTACAGTTATTCGCGTGGTCAATTACAAATAGAATGCGTGGGCGAAGCGCGGACACTAAACTGAGTGAACACAGTTCGTTGCGTGGGCAAAGCGCGGTCGAAAACTTGTTATTTTAACAATCAAACTAGACTTGATCTTTGCGTGAGCGTGTACAAGCGAAGCGCGTGCGTTTGCTCTGAGCGTTCGATCAAGAAGAACGAAATCGATGATGGCGTCGATCGTGCCGGTTCCGCCTGGAGAGGGGATCGCGTGGACAAAGGGGGCCCGTGAGGTGCTGCCGCTATCGGTAACGACGCACCAACGAATTACTTTCGCTGCCAACTTCGTCACGCTGCGTGTACGTAGGGAATTTCGCCAACAATATTGTTACATTATACTCAACAACATTAATTTATAATAAAGAATGTATTGAAGCTCTGTTATCAGTAAAAAAACGATAAAATCGTCCAATATTCGCTAAAATGTAGCCGAACACAGCGTTCGGCAGCCATGTTGTTTGCTTACAACAGCGTCTGTCTCAATCGTACAGTTTCGAAAATCCCATTTTTCTCAACGTATGGTCTTTATTAGCGTTAAAGTGGACCTGACCGACCTGTAGCGAAGTCTACCCGTGTGTGGTGTACCCGCGAAAATTTCATTTATGCAATTATCGAGACGAAAAATGGAATCTACGAAATCAAGTGTCTCTCTCACACATGGCGTATACGTGCATGCTTTCCGTTGATTGTGTAAGTGCACGCATATAGGTCATGGCACAAGGAGACTGTGCCCTTAACAGACCTGTTTTGTAGGAAATTAAATTTCCTACTATTTATGTTCTATGACATTTTTTGATCAGATGCATAGTTTTCGAGATATATCGAGATATGTAAAAGTTCCGAAACCGCACCAACATTATAAGGATGAAGTAACACTGTGGCCCTTTCTTTGAGGTAACTCTGAACTATTCTAAGCTGTATTCACTATTCCTAGCTGTAAATGCCACTTCCAGCGCAGCTGTGCAGAAGAAGAACAAGAAGCAGAAGAAATATCTCGGAATATGTGCGCGACGCCCCTTTCCTTGAGGTAAATCTGCAAATATCTCGGAAACGGTGTGAGCTATGGCAAAATGTTAAGGGCACGGACTCCTTCGAGGCCTCCTCCGAATCGATGTAAGCGCCATTAGAAAGAATCGGGCAATCGTGAAAATACATAATTGAGAAATTCGACATTTGACGGTGTGACATCTAACGTCATTATGCAGAATAAGACACGAAAGTGTCGTGGCATAGTTGCCAAATCACATCATTTGAGAGTTCTAACTCGGTGTTGCCGCATCTGTGACCATCTAGCAAAGTGAATTTGCTTGAGCCGAGCGAAATTTTGATTCCTGGCGGACATAGAAAAGGAGAGCGCGAAAGAAAGAGAAGGAGTATCATGAATGAAACAACGTAGGGCCGATCGGCGGAAATATAGTCACACGCTACGACAGATTCGATGAGACTCTGTAATACACATAACGTACGCGACTATAAAACTTATAGGAACATGTAAATTGATCTATAATATACAATATTTATTGATTGAAATATAATCAATAAATATAAACAATGCCTCTTCTTTCTCCGCGACGTCTACATCGTCGGTTACCATGACAGCCACTTCAGCCACGTATTATTGAAATTTTTTCATCTGAAATATAATAATGAATTTTAATATAATTGTACCTGCATATACAGGGTGTCACAGGCTAAGTGTGACAGAATTATATTAAAATTCATTATTCATTTCTTTATTTCTTATTCCCTTCTTGAAATTATTATGTCAGGTAATTTTCATTCCTATAAGTCTTATGGTCGCGTACTTACGTTATATGTATTATTTCATTCATTCTACCTGTACCAGCACCACGAGTCCGTTGTTCTTTGATGTTTCCGAACATAGAAAAGGATAGCGCAAGAAGGATAAACAAAGAGAGAAATACTCGCAAGCACAACATTTAACCCAATATTATGCTACTAAATGTTGACCAATTTATATTGTGTTTAGCTTCATTTTAATCAGAAAAATCTTCTCCACATGATAGTGAAATTTTTATTAATAAAAAGTACAAAATAAAAAACTTTATTCTGTGCATTAGTATGGTCACATTGACATGGGGCATTTAAATGAAGGCAATAAATCCCGGTTTCAGTTTCTCTTTCGTCTTTAGCTACTAACTGTTTCTAGTCAGTGTTTATTGACTAGACAATTAAATTCGAAAAATGATTCTCCTATTCCATAACAGTTGCGAAGCGGACCGGCAATAGTTACATTTATCAAGTTTTCACTGTATATGGTGCAAGTTGTATAATTCATTTTTCTGGCATATCATTTCAAGTGTTCTATCTGCAATTTCATTGATAAAAAAACATGATTATAAATATGAATAAAAAAGTTTTATGGTTGCACACATTAGTATATGTATTGTTTCATTCTCGGATCTCTTTCTCTCGAGCGCACTATTCTTTTCTATGTCTGGCAGGAATCAAATCGGCTCGAGCCTGTTACAATTGTAACAGATGTGGCAACACCGTGACCGAAGTCTCAATACGTTACGGCAACCATGCCTTACATTTATCGTCTGATTTATCGAATTTACATTTATCGTCTGATTTGTGTTTTTATCGACCCTGATGATAACGTGGTCAAATATACCATCAATGCCTCTGACGGAGAATCAGTGAACTATTCTTATTTCTATTTGACGTCTGATGCGTGCAAATCGTAGATTCCATTTTACGTCTTCCAGAAGTGATAAATTGTGAAAAATCGAATTTCAGTGATATTGTGCTAGTTCAAGGAAAGTTCGTCAGCTTTGTTGTCAGTAAAAAAACGATTAAATCGTCCAATATAAGCTAAAATGTAGCCGAACACAGCATTCGGCAGCCATGTTGTTTGCTAAATAGCGAAAGCCGCCATCGCCCCCCCCCCCCGCACCCATTATGGCCGCGGATCTCTGCGACGTCGTCGCGTCCCACGTCCGGGATCTCTCCGAGCGGGATCGTACCTTTCACGATCCCGCTCGGACCTCTCCTTGAGGGCCATGACCTACTCGCAGAAGGTGGTCACGGCCCTCCATTCTGTCTTGCTGGCAAGCACCTGTCTCACGACGCCTGCCGGCGAGAGATTCTCCCCTATTTCTGCCGTCAGGGCGTGCGGGCCACCGCAAACACCGGACACTCCGCTAGCGTGTGCTGTGCGGCGTCCCGCACCGCCCCGCAGAGCCAACAGTCGGGGGTCCATTCCCTGTACCTTCGGCACAGGAACTCCCCGAACACCCCGTGTCCGGAGAGCATCTGCGTGACCCGGAACGACAGGGCGCCGTGGCCGCGGTCCCGCCACTCCGATATCATCGGCAGGACCGCCTCGACGGCGCGGGTTCCGGCGGCAGCCCCCTCTCTAAGGGATCTCTGCCACCTTTCCGCCGCGACCAGTCGGGCCTGGCTCCGGTGTTCCTCGACCGTCGGCCCGGCGGGTCCTCCCCGGCCTGGCGGAGGGCTCGCGAATACCAGTATGTACTCGATTCGACCTCCGCCTGGTACCGGAGTGGGATCAGACCCGCCAAGACCATCGCCCCCTCGTAGGAGATCGTGCAGTAGCCCCGCACGATCCTGATGGCCAGCCGGCGCTCCACCCGCCGCAGCAGAGTGCAGCTGTGCCTGCTGACCGCCAGATCGCCGGCCCATATCGGAGCCCCGTATAGGGCTATGGATCGGACGATTCCCACGTATAGGCGGTGAACCCTCACTCCCGGCCCCCGAGGTTGGGCAACAGGCGGCCAAGATTGGTCGCCACCCGTTCCAATCGGGGAGCCAGGCTGTCGAAGTGAACATCGAACCGCCAGTGGCTGTCGAGATACAGACCGAGGTATCGAAGACCCCGGCCGATCACGATCCGGCACCCGTCGACGTCGAGCCAGAGCTGGGCCGGAGGGGCTACCCCACGCCGAGACTCAAAGAACCACATCGCCTCGGTCTTGTGAGGAGCCAGCGCCAGACCCAGCGCCCGGATCGCTCTTCGCACGATGGCGAACCCCACCTCGGCACGGCGGCAGGTCCTCAACCAGTCCCGCCCGGTGGCCAGCAGGTAGTAGTCATCTGCGAATACCGTGGCCCACACCCTGGGCGGGAGGAACACCCGCAGCGCCGCGTCGTACCCCACGTTCCATAAGGGGGGGGGCCAGTTTGGACCCCTGGGGCACTCCACAGTCGACCTCCCTCCAGTGCAGCGTACCGTCCCGACCCGTGTATCCACCTGCCATCCAGGAAGACCCCGATGATCCTCTGCAGATACGGGGGAACGTTGTGGTGAACCAGCGCCCCCCGTATCGTCCCATGGGGCAGGGTGTTGAACGCGTTTGTAACGTCCAAGGAGACGCCCAGCACCACCCCACCCCGGGACGTGGCCGACTCGGCGAGGGTGCGCACCTGCTGGATAGCGTCGATGGTGCTGCGACCCTCGCGAAACCCGAACTGGATGTCGGCCAGATCGGGGCCAACGCTCGACAGGTGGTGGACGAGGCGGTTTGCGATGACACGCTCGAAGAGCTTTCCCAACTCGTCCAACAGCACAATGGGCAGGTACGCAGAGGGCGAATCTGCGGGCCGTCCGTCCTTTCGGAGGAGGACCAGCCGCCCCTCCTTCCAAATCGAGGGGAACACCCCCTGCTCTAAAGCGGCGCTGAAGAGGCGGCACAGCCTCGGACCTAGGATGCCGGACGCGTTAACCCAGGCGTGGCCGGGGACGGCATCGTCCACATCCTCCTCTGTGACCCCCAGGTCGACGGACCAGGCGACGGGCACCGCCGGCCCTTGCTGGTGGCGCGGGTGCGACGTTCCCCCGGAAGCGGGGAAGAGGGTGTCTATTACCCGCGTCAGCAGCTGGGGGTCCAGGCTCTCCGAGACCGGGGACGCCCGTGCGCGCAGCTTGCCCATGACCGTCCAGTAAGGGCGCACCCACGGGTCCTCGTCCAGAGAGCCCTGGAGCTCCTCCCACGCCCGGGATTTCGCTTCCCTGATGGCCTGCCTCAGGGCTACCACGAAGACCTGATATGTGCCCCTCAGCAGATCCTCCCTCGCCTGGTCGCGGACTCGAGCCCTTCGGGCACGCTGCCACTGCCGCCGGGCGTGGTGACACTCGGATCGGAGATCCGCAATGTCGCCCGACCACCAGTACACCGCCCCCTGGCGGGGCAGGCGCGGGACCCGGGGCACGGCGGTATCGCATATTGCGGTCATCGCCTCCAGGAACCACTTCTCCTCCCCCTCAACGTCCACGACCGGCCCGGCCAGAAGAGCTGGCCAGGCCACGGCAAGGGCTGCGGCCATCAGCATGTCCTTATCCAGCCTTCTCAGCACCCAGCGACGCAGTGGCGGGCCACGCGCCGGCCGAGGGGCGGCGGGGAGGGAGTAGCCGAAGGTGATGTATAGATGATCACTCAGCGTCTCCCTCGCCGCCACCCTCCAATTTTGCACCATGCGCCCGGCCACAGGGGACGCGCAGCCCAGATCCACAATGGATTGCCCCTGAGCCCGAACGCAGGTGCTGGCGGAGCCCTTGTTCAGGAGCAGGAGCCCCGCGCCAGCCGCCGAGAGCAGTACCGCCCCTACTCTCGCGTCGGTCCTCGGGGACCCCCAGGCTTCGGCATGGAGTTGAAATCCCCGAGGACCAACGTCGACCGGGTGTAGGAGCTAGCTACAACGCTCCCCACCCGGTCCAGGAACTCCTCGAACCGCTCCAGGGACCAGCTGGGCGACACGTACACGCCCACCACTGCTGCGCCCCCCCAGTTGGGTCGGTCCAGTACGCGGTACGGCTCCGACACCACCGCAACCTCAATCTGCCACTCGGCCAGGGTTTGTAGCAAAAGGTCCTACGCCCCGGCCGAGTGGTTGATGTTGGCCTGCAGGAAAGGACCCTTAGGCCCCATTGCGCGCCGGCTACACCGCTGCCTCCACAGCTGCTCCTGCGTTGCTGGGGCCCGCTACCCCAGAGGACGATGCAGCCGGGGACTGCTTCGCGCTCGTGTTCTTGGCGGACTTCTTCCGCCCTTTCTTCGCGGAGACCGACGGGCATCCTCTGGTCCCCATCCTGGCCCCCGCGGGCCGCCCTGAATCAGTGCACAGGGTGCAGCGCGGCGGGGCCGTACAGCCACTGGCTCGATTGTCCAGATCGCCACAGTTGAAGAAGCGATCCGAACGATCGACCCCGCAGGGACACCGCTGCCTGACATGTCCAGTCTCCAGACAGTGGTAGCACTGCAGGGGGCGAGTCGCCAGGGCCTCGACCCGTGCTGAGGACCAGCCGACCCTCAGCCTCCCCGCGTCGACGACCTTGTTGGCTGTGGTGAGGGGGCACCTCACCCAGACCCCCCCCCCCCCCCAGGTCACGGGGTGGAGCGCGAATCTCCCCCACCTTGACCTCCTCCGCGGTGCAGGCTCCTCCGATTACCACCGCCGCTGCTACCTCCTCCCGGGTGACCGAATGGTCGAGCCCAATGAGGCGGATCTCGCCCATCTTAACTGAACACGCCACCCTAACCTCATCGGACCCGTGGAACACAGTTTGGAGGCGGCTAGCCAGGGCCGCAGCCTTTGCCGCCCTCTCCGTCCCGGTGATCTCCAGGACGAGACCGCCGGTGGCCTCGCGCCTGGGTAGGAGATTGGTGATGCCGATTTGTCGCCTTGCCCCCCGCGGTTCCCTCCTTTCGTGCGGCCGGGGAATTTGTCGTCCCGGCTGTCGTCCTCCTCCCCGTCTTCTTCGCCGGTGGCGGAGGGGGGGTCATCTCCACACCCTTCTTCTTCGCCGCCTCTGCCTTCATTGCTTTGCGGCCTACCACCTTGGACCACGCCTCGGTCTCCTGGCGGTAGTCCTCCTGGATTCTTGCCATCCTGTCGGCAACGAACGAGCCGGAGGAGGCCGCAGGGCGGGAAGGCGCGCGAGTCCCAGCCGCCGCCGAACCCTTTTCCTGGGGCTGCGGAGTTCCCCCGGATATCGTGGGATCCCAGGGCTGCTGCCTCTGCCCCTTCCCCTGCCGTCCAGAGGTGGCAGGAGGGGGGCACCCGGCGGCGTCCGCCGGGGGACGGGGCCGATCCCGCTCCCCGACGAACTCCCGCCGGAGGTCGGCCACATTTCCGCGCGACGAGGGCAGCGATGCCATCCATGAGCGCGGCCTTCCCCGACGCCCCCCCCCCCCTGGCGGCCAGGGCCTCATGCTCGGTGGGGTTGTCCACGGCCCGCCCCCTCCGGTCGCGGCAGGCGACAGTGAACGCACCGGGGCGGGGTCCTCCGTCTCCTCCAACGTGGAACCCCCCCGACAGCTTCTCTTCGGCCGGGCCTCCTGCTCCAGCGGGGACGCCGGCCGCGACGCCTTCCTGGTGCCAGGGGCGGCCGGGGCTTCTACCGCCGGGGGCCTCTCGCGCCGAGCCTCCAGCTCCCGCCGCAGCGTCGCAATCTCCTCCCCTTGTGACGCTATTTTGGCGTCGCGGAGCTGTAATTGGGCCCAGAGCTCCTCCGTTTCGTGGTCGTCGCGGTGCCGCGCGGCCCTCAGCCCCAGCTCGTTTACGACCGCCTCCACGTCGCGGGATGCCTCCCTGAGGGCACGGACACACGTGCCCTTCACGTTTTAGGTGCACCCCGCGACCTTCTCGAGCTTTACGGCGCCCTCCATGGAGCGCGCCACAAGGTCTGACGAGGGGAGGTGGCGCACCTCCCGCGCAATTTCCTCCGCCTCCCTCAGCTTCAGGGCCGACCGGCTTGGCTGGCGGGGGACCGCACCGACGTCCAGTGGCTCCCTAGTTGACTGGAGCTCCATCTCCTCCCTCTGTAGGCGCAGGAATTCTTCTTTCTTCGCGGCAAGGGCCACGTAGTCCCCCGATGTATGGGGGCGTCCCCTCTTTGCCGCAGCCGAGGTGCTGCGGGTCGTGGGCGGCACCGAGATCACCGACCCATCCGACTCCTCCTCGCTGTCAACCGGCTGTCGCCAGAATCCCCTATCAGAGGCAGCAGAAGAAGCCCTGCTGCCCCTGGTGGGCCCCGACTGTGCCGTCTCCTCATCCTTCGCCGACCTGACCGTGTCAGGTTCCCTTGCCTGGTTTGTCATCGTTTCGTCCCGTCCTGCGTTTTGTTTTTGGTTTGTAGAATTTTCCATGTTCGTCTCACGAGTAGGTCGGATCCTAGGTCCGCCCAGGCAGAGCCGCCTTACTTGGGTAAAGCAGATACACCCTGGGGGTCGCCATGTACCCCGGGGTTGGTCGCTAGCGACTGGTGCACCCACCAGCCACCCCTGGTGCTAACTCCAGGGGCACCCTCCTCACCGCGTGCCGCAGTTTGGGGCTAGGGATTTTTGAAGAGATTGTCATCCTCGCAGGCCGGCCGGTTAAGGCAAGCCTTCCGTTCCAGCGAAACGTGACCACTGGATTACGGTATAATTGCTAGGGCATTCCGGGTTCGCTACCCGCACCAGACTGCCACGCAGCCTGGCCCCTGGAGAACTTAACGACGCCGCTGCAACCTTTATCGCCCCTCAGCCCTGGACCTTACCGGCATGGTAGTACCTTCCAGAGTCCAAAGGCCGTAGCCCAAGGGCCCCGCCGGCATCGACCCAAGTCCTCATTGAGGCCATTCCAGTGGCAGCGATAGTCCCCCTTTCAGTCGCCTTGTACGACAGGCAGGCGTTACCTTGAGGCCCTTAGAAACGCCCGCTACCCTCTCCACATCCCTGCACAATTCCAGGGCCTGGGCGGCTAAGTCGACGGTCGGGACATGCCTGAACTCCTCCGCCAGGTCCTCAGGATCGGGGAGGGACGTGCTACTTCGACTCGGCTCGGTAGGGTCCTTGGCAGGGTCCAGTGCCTTTTCTCCTCCGCGAGTTCCAGCTCCTGGCGTTGTACCTCCAGGAGCATTTGCTTCGCCGCGGCGAGTTGCGAGAACACGCCGGTAGTCAGCGGATGGCACCTCCTCTTCGCCGGCCGTCTCTCCAAGGACACAGTCGAAGCGACTGACTCGTCCGAGTCCTCGCCGTCCCGAGATGCAGCTGCATCCGAGGCCGCCGGGGAGACCCCGCCCCTTCTTCCCCGACCTCAGGGTAGACCATTCCGCGTCCACCCTAGAAAGTTGAACGGATAGTTGGCGCGCATCCGTCGCTCCACTAGTGCCGGGCAGCACCAGGTACACCTCGCTAGCTGTTGTCTCACGTCCTGATTCGTAGCCATGGTCGTTTCCGTTAAAACCAGTCCAGTTTGTTTATTTGTTGATTTAGTAATTCCATCCATAGTGGCCCCACGAGAGGGTCGGTCCATGGGTCTACCCGGACAGAGCCGCCTTACCCGTGTAAGGCTATTACACCCGGGGGATCGCCAGGTACCCCGGAGTTGGCCGCTAGAGACTGATGCACCCATCAGCCATGCCTGGCGCTTACTCCGGGCACGCCCTCCTCACCGCGCACCGCAGCTTGGGGCAAGGGATTTTTTATAGAGGTTGTCATCCCCGCGGGCCGACCAATGAAGGCAAGCCCCCGTTCCAGCGAAACGTGACCACTGGATTACGGTATCATTGCTAGGGCACTCCGGGTTCGCCACCCGCACCAGACCGCCACGCAGCCTGGCCCCTGGAGAACTCAACGACGCTGCAGCCACCTTTTCGCCTCTCCGACCCAGGCCTTACCGGCAAGGGAGGCCCTGCCAGGATCCGTAGATCCCACCGGCATCACCCCGGGTCATCTGCGAGGCTTCTTCGACAGCAGCAAACGCGCCCCTTTTAGTCGCTTCCTACGACAGGCAGGGGTTACCGTGCCTGTATTCTATCCCCTAGTCACAGGGGAGGTTTTGATGGGTTTTCCTTCCCTTGGTGTTTGGTCCGCGGGAGCTATTTTATTTCACTCCTACCCTACATGCACCCCGAAAAGTGCATGGCGAGCATTCCCCTATCTGCCACCTGGGGACGCGTCACGTCGGGGTATCACCTCCCCGCCCAGCCAGTACACTTGGCCAGGTCCGTGGAACCTTTTTTTTTCTTTTTTTTAGAAGAGCAAATGCATTTATGCACGCGCGGGTTGTTCCCCCATTCACTCTATTCGGCTGGTGGGGGCCCGGGCAGTGTGGGACTCATACCCGCCCTGAGGGGGCAGCCTGGCGCCCGTTTGGTGAGGGCAAACCCAAAGAAGCAACCCCAGAAGCGGGCAACCTGGCAACCCGACCCAAAGGGTGGGGTTTAGCCCAAGAGTAGGTCTCAGCCTAGAAGGGGCGACCTGGTGCAGGTAGTCCAGAGGGAACAGTCCTGTGGCTGGGTATACTAACCACTAAAACCTCTCCCCTGTGTGGGCCGCGGTACCTTTTCATCCTTTGGGATATATAAAGAATTCAAACGTATAGCCACAACTGCGTTTTGGCAATTCAATGCATTTCGCATTATTCCGTCCTCCCGCAAAACGCCATGTAACATGGGGCATCTGCGGATCCACGCCGTTGCACCTCCGATCTAGCGGTAAGGACATTTTAAACCTGAGAAATACACGCAGGAATTTTTCTTCAGCAACGATCGGCATCGGGGCATCCTCCAGGATCGCGCCTTCCCGGCGTGACCGCGCCACCTCTTCGCCTGCCTAGCACTATTGCCAGGACAGGGGTTCCTCTTCAGCACGGCCAGGACAGGGACATCGTATCTCCACAGTTGACCGTGCCGGTCTTCGTCCTCCTGGTAGGTTGAAATGATGATGTGGCTTATCCTAGATGTCATCACGCCCACCTGTCCTGCCACGAGGACAGGCCATTTTTCTTCAGCAACGGTCGGCACCGGAGGGATATCCTCAAGGATCACACCATCCCGGCGTGACCGCGCCACCTCTTCGCCTGCCTGCCATCAGCGAGGACAGGAGCTTCTTCTTCGGCCACGATCAGGAACCGGAGCTCCTGCTCAACGGGTGATCGCGCCATGTCTTCGCCAGCCTGCACAGCGAGGTCAGGAGCTTTCTCTTCGGCCACGACCAGGAAACGGAGCTCCTGCTCAACGGGTGATCGCGCCATGTCTTCGTAGGCTGCAATCCACGATGACCTGTTCCACGCACACTCGCACACACTCGCACATTCTCACAACATCTCAAGCACACAAAAATAAATGATTAAATATATTAATAAATAACCGAAAGCTCACCCGTGTACTGCTTCACTCCTTCAGAGCGTCCTCTTCTCATTACAGTGCCCCAACCACGACTGTCCTCTTCGCTGTCTTCCATCTTCACGCCCCCCTTTTAGTCGCCTCTTACGACAGGCAGGGGTTACCGTGGCTGTATTCTAAACCCCCCAGCCACAGGGGTGAGGTCCGTGGAACCTAACCTAACCTAACCTAACCTAACTTAACCTTTTTTTTTAATATATTTTGACAGCAAGAAAATACATTTACGTAAGCGAGGAACCCGTCGGGTTAGGAGGTATCTCGGGCAGTGTGGGACTCAAAGGTACGTACCAAAACAAGTTTCCCTGAGTTGGATCGTTACAGTACCCCAATACCCACTAAAAACTTGCTCCGTATCGGCCACAGATACCTCCGGCAACCCCAGAGGGCTTTAATGGAGAGCATTCTGTGTAGCCACGATGTTGCTTACACATCGACCGACTCGGATGACCTAAAGGCGTTCAGTCGTCCAAGAGCGTCGCGGGTAAGCCCCAGCGCACCTCCGCTTATAACGCAGGCTATTTTGACCGACGGTGATTTCATTTAGCCACAGAAGGTATAGAGTGCGTTGGTGGACACTCTACAGCCGCTGTGCGTACACACCGCCGGAACTGTGCATTATCCTTGCAGAATCATTTTTCCCTACCCGTATGTTTCCGCAGGAGATGTGTAGGATTGAGCTGAGCCGCTTGGTCACCAGAGGCCGCAACACACATTTGTGCGAGCAAAGCCTCTCGATGGGCGGATCTCAGCCTGGAAGAGGTCGTGAAAACGAAGGAGTGCTCGCATGAATGCGAGAGAGAGGAGAGCCCGAGCCGCCTGGACACCAGCGACCGCTTCACACATTTGGGTGAGCTAAGCCTCTCGATGGGCGGATTGCGGGCCTGGAATTGGTTACGCGCACTGAGGAATGCACGCATGAAAGCGAGCGAAAGGAAGTCTTGGGTTGCCTGGACACCATCGACCGCAACACACATTTGGGTGAGCTAAATCTCTCGATGGGTGAATTCCGGGCGTGGGAGAGGACGCGAAATATTTTTCGAACGAAGGAATGCTCATGCGAGAGCACGCGGTAGCGCTCGGAACGCTCGTGTCGTTTGTCACATGCATTCATCCATCCATTCAATTCATTCAATTCTATACTACATGTGTGTAAGGGCACCGTAAGCGGAACGCTACGTATAGTGCGGATGCAATCAGAGAACCTAAGGGGAAGAGTAAGAAGGGTCGCGGTTCGCCGAGAGTCGGCCAGCGAGAGGAAGGTTCAGGCCGGCCGGTCTCGATCCACTGCCCGTGAGATCCAATGCATAGTGAGAGGGAAAGATCGAGCTCGGGATGCTGTGAAGAGCAAGCGCGAGAGAGGGGATCAAAGAAGAAGCCGCGGGTCGGAATCCAGGAGAGAGCCGAGACGCGAGCGTAATGCGTCCGAGATTAGAGGTCACTGATTGGGGATCGCGCGTCATGTTAATGCGATTTTAATTGAATTTAATTAAATTGATGAAATGTAAAGAAATTAAAATGTAATAAATATAGACTATCCGGGAAGGAGGAAAACACTTTCAATTCTGTCAGGATACTTCTTTATTAAATTTGACGAGTGGTAGACATTCACAGAAAGACAGACAGCGTTGGCCGGTGTCTAACCCCTATATATTTTGTACCCCAAGAAGGTGGGGAAGAGTCTCGATGGAGAGTGGGCGAAGGGGTGGTTTTAAAAACTATGAAAAACCCATTTCCCCGCCAGCGGTCATTCGGCTGGTACCGTTGCACGGCCACTCGGGACACTCGGCCTTCTGCTAATTTCTGTAGCCAGCAATAAATTCAAGGATCGCCTCGACTTTAAAATCACATGCGAAATAAACTAAGGCTACCTTAATCCTGTGCTCAAGGTGCTGACCAGCTGGTAAAAATTGGCAAGTAATGGTTCCTTGGTTTTTTATTGCTGCTACGGCAGGCCCTCGTCGCTCCAATGCACGCTGTGTCATTGTAAAATAGTCTAACGATCTACATAAAATTCAAAATTTATCAAAATCTAAAATTTACAGAAAATTGGAATTGATGTTTCGTGTTTGAAGAACCACATTAATATAATAATTAAGAATTCACACGAACCAAAACCTTGAATTTTAAATTTCCCATGAAAATTAATTTTAAAGGGAATTAAATACAATTTTCGCGAAAGAAAGTTGGTGCAGATTGCTTTCAAAATTAATTATCAGAGAGAGAGGTAGATGTATGGAAAATGTAGCATGTATTAAAATTGGATTAGCGAAATTTGGATTTTTTGATTAAGCACGAAAGCTAGCAGTTTTAAGCGCCTCGGTAGACGGGTGAGAGGCGCGTACAAGCGGGTGATGAACGGATTACGTCACCCGCTCGCAGGTAGCCGCCGAAACGGGGTGAGTAGGCCAGCCGTCAGTCGGCGTCTAAAGGGGGTGCGAGCGAACCGTGCTCGTGTACAAAGGGTCCGATACTGCCGATCTGAAGGGGCTTCGCGCGCGGTTCCTTTTTAGTCGCCTTTTACGATAAGCCAAGGGGGCTGGAGACGTATTCTGTAACCCCCCGCCTCCAGGGGAGGATGGGATGTAGTCTTCCACAGTAAATGTGTTAGAGCTCGAAGTTTCCAGGATTTAAGATTAGTGACAAATTAAGCTTTATGATTTGGGGTTGCGAAATTGTGTTGATGTTAGACTTGAGACCCGGGAGGAATTCTGGATTTGGATTTTAAATTGAATTTAAATTGAGGGTAGAGTTGATCGCGGGAATCGTAGTCTAAAAGTAATTAAATATAATTTGTGCTGATGCGATGTAGATGAATAAATGCTCGTTATCTTAGAATTAAAGTTATGGGGAGGCTAAAATGGGTGATCAAGGAGAAGAATTGTACTTGAAATTAAGGGGGTTCTGAGAATCTTGAATTAAGATAACATAACACATAGAAACTGAAAGTGTAAAAGTAAAAGCAGATGTGTACAGTAAGAATGGGTGTGGATCCTGAGCAGAATGTAAAAGGTGAAAATAGTGGAGAAATAAAAACATAAATAAAGAAATAAATAGAGGAATAGGGAAAAAGGACGGTAGAGAACAACGAAAAACAGCCAGAAACAGCTGTAAGCGGAAAGTTTGTAAAGCGGCATACGGTACATTTGGAGTTAAGCTGTACCAGGTGTCGGGAAGGGTAGGCGATAAAGTAGTTGATGGGTAATAAACGGGCAATGAGGAGCAAGGCGCTAAAGGAGGCGACGTAGGGTAAAAGCGGTGCGAGTTCGCAAGGAATAATAGAGTAATAGAGTGAAAGTACAGTGAAGCAGTAAAGCAGAGTAAGGCAGTAGCATAAACTAGGAGGCCTGCTCGAGCGACCAGAAGGAGACAAAGGAGAATGGAAACAATAAGGAAAATAAAGAAGTCGGAGTTTTATTGTTCACGTGAAGCGTAGCTGACCAAAAATAAATATGCAGGGGCACGCTGACGGGCGCGGGAGTCATGTCGGAAAAGTACCCGTGCCTGACTATCAAGGTGTAGTGGGTGTGTAGGAGATGCCGCATGGAGGGAGCTACATATTCGCGTACAGCAGGAGGGTCCACAAAAATAGAGTAGATAGGGTCATAGCAAGAGGAAGAATCGGGCCGATCTATCTCGCTCCACTGCCCAGCAGGTACAGCAAGAGGAAAAGATCAAGCACGGGATGCCGCAAAGAACGAGCGCCGGGGGGGAGATCAGAGAAGAAGCCGCGAGTCGGGATCCGGAGGAGAGCCGAGACGCGAGCATAATGCGTCCGAGATTCGAGGGCGCTAATTGGAGATCGTACGCCGCAGAAAATGCGACTTAAATTAAATTTGATTCAATTGATTAAGATGTAATTTGAAAAATGTAATAGAGTTCAAAGTTCAACAAAATCTAAAATTGGCAGGGAACTAGAATTGGTGATCCGCAGTTGAAGACCGCGATAATATTATAATTGAGAGTTGATACGGGTCAAACCTCGAATTTTAAACTTATCATTAAATACGGAGGTAATTAGATACAATTTCCGCGGGAGAAAGTTGGTGCGGATTGCTTTCAAAATTTGTTTCCAGAGAGAGAAGTAGGTGTTCGGAAAAAGGAGCATATCTTAGAATTGTGTTATCCAGATTGGAATTTAAGATTAGACGTGAGAGCTAGAAGTATTAGGGCGCCTCGTCAGGCGGGTGAGAGGCACGTACAAGCATGTGATGAGCGGATTACGTCACCCACTCGCAGGTAGCGGCCGAAACCGGGTCAACGAGTCACCCTTCGGCCGGTGTCCGAAGGGATGCGAACGGGCCTCATCCGTGCATGTCGGCTTGTTGCTGCCTATCTAGAGGGGCTAAACGCGCGGTGCCTTTTAAGTCGCCTTTGATGTCAGGCTTGGGAGGCTGGAGACGTATTCTGTAACCCCCGCCTCCAGGGGAGACTTGATTCTATACTTCCACAGCAAATAGGATCTGATATAATCGAAAGTCTGGTCTATGCTTTATTAAGTCAACACCCTTGACCGTTATTGATCAGTGAGTGCAATTGATTTAATTGTAATTTATTTTCGTTATTAATGTTGACTTGATTAGGTCCTTTCATCGAAGGCTTGGTAAGTTTTGGGTTGCCGGGCTTTGTTGAAGACGACCACGAGACCCCTCCTTCGATCGAGGGGAGGCGAGAAAGCGAGGGGAGTGTGCCGAAGCGCGTGTCGCGAAAGCGGGGCTCAAGGGTGACCCCTCGCAGGTTCCCCCAGCCACAACGATTGCCGGCCGCTCTGGATATAAATTGGGGCACCTCGTAGGGGCCTTCATTTAGTACATTTCTCACTGGGGAAGTCGCTAGTTCGCGCTGTTTGTGGTGCTCCGAATCGAAGCTTGGAGCAATACGCGTGTGTCGATACGTGCGCCGTGGTGCAGTGAGGGGTTATTGCGCATAACTAAGCGCAGCAGATCAGCACAACACACCACAGCACATTGCTCATCCTCGCAGCGAAAAGGACCCGCTGTCGCCGACAACGCCCACGCGCCAACGCGTCTATAGCAGAGGCGGGTGAAGAAGAAGAGGAAGGAGGAGTAAAACAGAGGAAGAGCGACGCAGCCGATCACTATCAGTCATCCTACGACAAGCATCTCTGAGTAAATAAGTATTGAGTGATCATTTGTCGATTAACGTTTATCGCACCATCCTTGTTTGTTCAGCCTGCCCGTTTAAACACTACTATCGTTGCTGATGTTAGTGTTAGTTCCGCTGCCGTTGCTCCTATTAATACGTAGCTGGTTAGTCCTTGATTGTCAACCATGCTGGATATTGGCCGAATGCCGACTGGAAATAGCTGTTCGGTTTACCGGTGTCCTGATACTAATTGCTTAGTTCTATCCTTACTCTTGATGAAGTCGATTTAAGTAGTTCGATCTTGACTAGCTTAATTAATTAAATATATTCAGTTAAATCCTGGCTTGGCTTGACTTCGCTTCACGTTGTCGGGTGGTTCCATGACTTGTTTCTAAGTAGGGTCAGGTGGGGGTGTCCCACTTGGACGTCGACCGATTGGACGCGTTCCTTTTGGACGCGTTCCTTTTGGACGCCGGACCGATTGGACGCGTTCCTTTTGGACGTCGTGCCGTTTGGACGCCGTGCCGTTTGGACGTCGTGCCATTTGGATTCGTCCCATTTGGACGCCATATCTTTTATAATCATTGCCTTTGGGAATCGGCAGATCGTGGTATTATTTGTCGATTTAAATTCCTATGCTATTTGAATGCGTATGCATGCTAAAGTATATGATTACATATATCTAACGATAAGGTCAAGTGGTTATGTGTAACGTTTGACAGATATAGGTTATAGTGAATAAAATGTGTTAATTGAATGCAGTTACTATCTCACAAGATATATCTGGAAGTATGTTTAAGTTAAAAGAAATATTAAACCTTACTTTCTTCAATACATTCTTAATGCCAAATTAATGTTGTTGAGTAAAATGAATCAATATATAATAATATGATTTATTCTTCTTTATTTCCAGCATTTATTCAGACGTTGATGAGGAAATTACAACCAATAAATTATGCAGTAGAAAAATTGAATAGATCCATTAAAGAAATCAAACAGTATGGAATCAAATAAGACAAATAAATAGAACAAATAAGAAAAATGTACCCTGAAAACAGATGCATTTACATTCTCGCAGGATATATCAGGAAATATGTTTGAGGTAAAAGAAATATTAAATCTTATTTTGTTCAATACATCCTTTATTTCAAATTAATGTTGAGTAGAATGTATGAATATATAATAATATATCTTTTTTTATATTTTCAGCACCTGTTCAGACATTCATGCGGAAATTACAACCACAAAATTATGGAGGGAAAAAGTTGAATAGATACATTGAAGATATTATTATTATTATTATTAATTGTAGTGAGGCTAGCCGGGCACTCAGTCCTTGTGGACCATTGTACCCGGGCCGTTAGGCAGCCTCCTTACTGACTGTGCCTTGGCAGCTGGGCTTCTGTTGCGAAATTTAGAAGCACCGGCACCAGGCCAGCCGAAGTGCTTAAAGATGCGGGTTCCGAGGTCCCCAGGATTGATCCTCTCAGGGCCCTCAGCTCCCTGCATCTTAGAAGTACGTGGAGAGGTGTTTCGTCCTCTTCCTCGCATTTCGACTCCTCTATGAGTCCCATGCGCGCGAGGTGTTTCCTCGTGTACCAGTGTCCTGTCACTAGTCCCACGAGCATGCGCTGTTGCGCCCTGTCCAGGTGGGTTAAGGTGTCCCCCAGCTTTTGTGACGGTCCCTCAAATAGGGCCCTCGTGTGTCTCATGCCGTTAGCGTTATGCCAGAGCCTGGTAAATTCCTGGTTCAACCGGTCCTTAGCCAGGCCTTTCAACGCGTGGGTTGAGACTCCAATGGGGTACTCATGGCATGGCTGGGAGCTTATCGGCCCCTGTCGTGCCAGTTCGTTAGCCCTCTCATTTCCTGGGATTCCAGCATGACCTGGTACCCATATCAGCTTAACTCTGTTGTTCAGAGATAGCTGTCTCAGTGTCAGTGCACAGTCCCTGGCTAGCTTCGACCTAACTTCCACTTTGTGGAGGGCTCTTAGCGCGGCCAGGCTGTCACTGCAAATATAGATGTGTTTTCCTGAGTGGGCCCTATCCAAGTTGTATTTGGCGCAGGCCCAGATGGCAAACACTTCTGCTTGGAAGACCGTAACGTGGTGGCCCAGCTTGTGGGTCATTTCGACCCTTGGGCTTTCCCCCGCTACCCCGGCTCCGGTGCCAGCTCCGGTCTTGGAACCGTCTGTGAACCAGACTAGTCCCCCCGGAGTCAGGATGCCGTTAGGGTCTTCCAGCCATTTCTCCTTTTCTGGGATGATTAGGTCGTATTCCCGTCTGAAGAGGTACTCCGTCTTGCAGCCGCCTCCCCCGTGGGTCAGAATTAATTCCGATCCCTGATCCCTTAAGATTTCGGTGTGCCCACCGCTCGACTGGTACCATTCTTCAGCTTGATACAGGCGGATGGCCGCTCTCCAAGCCGTTGCCATCACTACTAGATGGGGTGGCTTTATATCGAGCAGTGCACCCATTGCCATAGTGGGCGTGGTGGGGAGCGCACCTGTTATCCCCAGCAACGCTATTCGGTATACTTTTTCTATTGTCCTTTTGTGTACTCCCCTCTTCATGGAGGTCCACCACACAATCGAGGCGTATGTTATAATAGGTTCAAGGATGGCCTGGTATATCCACCTGACCATCCTTGGTTTGAGTTCCCATGTGGGGCCAAACATTCTGCGGCAGGCCCAGTAGGTGCTAATTGCTTTCTGGGTCTGCTTATTCACATGGTTCTTCCAGGTGAGTTTTTTATCTAGTGTTACTCCAAGATATTTTACCTCATCTGTGAGTTGTAGTTGCGTCCCAAAAAGATGAGGAGCCTTAAAATAAAAGCGTCTTCTTCTTGTAAATAGGACCAACTCCGTTTTGCTCGGGTTTACCGAGAGCGAGTGTGATCGACACCAGGATTCCACAAGTGTGATTGCCTTTTGCAACCTCCTCGCTAAATCTAGTGGGTGTCTGCTTCTAACCGTGATCGTGAGGTCGTCGGCGTAATCCTGAACCTCAAAGCCTTCTGTGGTGAGTATACGTATGAGTTCGTCAACCACGAGGGTCCACAGCAGGGGGGACAGGACTCCTCCCTGCGGGCAGCCCCTCGCGACGTCGGCCCTCACCGTCTCCTCTCCCAGGCTTGCTGTGACTGTTCTATTCGTCAGCATATTGTGGATTCATCTTACGACGGAGTCCTTAATATTGTATCTCATCGCGGCTTCCTTGTATAGCATCGTGAGGGGTATTGTCAAACGCCCCCTCGATGTCGAGGAAGATGCAGAGAGCAGTTTCACCGTTGGACAGTGCACCTTCGATAAGACCTACCAGGTTATGAAGTGCCGTCTCGGTGGATTTGCCGTTTTGGTAGGCGTGTTGGGAGGGGTGCAGCGGTTTGCTGGCCAATACCTCGTCTCTGATGTGCCTATCAACCAGCCTCTCCAGCGTTTTGAGCAAGAAAGAGGTGAGGCTGATGGGTCTGTATGACTTGGCAAGGTCATAATTATTCTTCCCTGGTTTCTGGATGAACACCACCTTGGAGTATCTCCAGGCTTTGGGTACATAGCCCTTCGCTAGGCAGGATTTGAAGATTTGGCCCAGGCGCCTGTACAGGTCCTCTCCACCCTCTTGAAGGAGTGCTGGGAAGATCCCGTCAGTGCCTGGGCTCTTGAACCTTTTGAAGGAGCCGATGGCCCACTTCACCTTGTCCGTATTTATCACCTTTTCAGCTATTTCCCAGTCCGCTGGAACAGGATCGGTGCGTGCGGTAACGCTACGACGCCGCTCCCGATCCTCTGTTACTGAGCCTGGGAAATGTGTTTGAATAAGGTGCTCTAGTGTTTCTTTGTGGTTGTTCTTTAGGCTTCCGTTGGGAAGTCTAAGGCGATCCAACCTCGGTGAGGGGCCTATCGTGAAGACCTTCCTTAACCTGGCAACTACATGTAGTGCCTCGGTTTCTTTGCAGAAGGTCTTCCAGGCCGTCCTCTTGCTGGTTCTTATTAACTTTTTGTAAGCTTGCTGAGATTTCCTGTAGTTGTCCCAAGCTAGCTCCGAGTTGGCCTTCATGGCTTTGTTCAGTAGTTTGCGGGTGTCCTTCCTGGCTTGGTCCAATTTCTTGTTCCACCAGGGGACCATTTTGCTACTGTTTCTGATTTTGGCCGGGCAGGCAGCCTCGTAGGCTTGAGTGATGGCGGAGCTCAGATGCTCCACCGATTGCTCAATTTCGCCTACGGTCCTGGGACGCTGACAGTTCCCCTTTAGCCTCCCTTCCAGGGGTTCCTGTAGGCCTCACCAGTGCCGCCCTCCCTGTCGTCTTTTAATTCAAAAGTGATAAGGCGGTGGTCCGAGAGTGTGCTCTCGTCCCGTACCTTCCACTGTTTGATGACCTGTGTCACCTTGGCAGAGCCTAGGGTCCGATCAATCACCTCCTGTCTACGGGAGGTGACAAAGGTGGGGGAGGAGCCTATGTTAAGGATCTCCAGGCCCGTGGTGGCGAGGTATTCCAGCAGTGCTGTGCCTCTGCCGTTGGTGTTTGTGCTGCCCCATACGGTGTGGTGCGAGTTGGCGTCGCAGCCGATCACCAGGTGCAGACCATTGACCGCACAGTGATCTATCAGGGCTCTGAGTTCCCTCGTAGGTGGAGGGTCCTCCGAGTCGTACGGCAGGTACGCCGAGCATACCACCAGCTCTGACGTATTCCCCCCGAGGTTAAGTTTAACCTTAACCGCTGAAAGATCAGTTGTACAGAATTCATTGAGTTTCAGGGCCGTTATCTCCTTTTTAACGAAGATGCAGGCCCTGGGCCTTGTGGATGTAGTATCATAGTAGAGTGAGCCACATCCCGTGTTTAGCCCTCCTACACGTTCCTTGTGAATCCAAGGTTCCTGTATGAGGGCTATGTCTGTCTGCCCCATCGTTAGGCGGTATAGGAGGATGTCTGTTGCCGCCTTGCAATGTTGCAAATTGATTTGCGAGAATCTGGTACCTTCTGGCACCTTGTTGGTGTCAGATGTGGTCCAGTCTCGCTTGGTTAAAGCAGGCGCGTTATGTTCCCCGCCGGGGCCCATTACGCCTACTTGTGAGGGGGGCCCTTGCCGGGGCCCGTCCCTCTTCTGCCTCTGGTACCGGCCTTCAGGGTGTGTGTCAGGGTGCGTTGGCTCCCCTTTTGCACACCCATTAGCCCGGTCCTTCTCGTCGCCTCCGCCGTGGTCGGCCTTCCCCTTGGCATTGCTGCCTTGGGGATGCTCCCGCTTGACGGAGGTTGCGTTTCGGCGGCTTTCGGTCCCTGGGAGGATCCGGCGGCCGCCGTCTGTATGTTGCAGTCCCTGGGTGGGTTGGGTGGGAGGGTGTCGGCGCAGGGGGCGAGGGTCTCCGTGGGCACCGTTGCCAGCGCCCTAGGCTCCCCTTCACCTCCATCCACGCCACTCACCCCCACCGTTCCTTCCTCCATCACCGGGGCTGCTGGTCCCGGTTTGTTCTCTGGGACCGTGTTGGGGTTCTTTTTATCTTTATCCTCCGTGGTCCCGGCAGGTCCCTCTCTGAAGAGTGCCCTGCGCAGTCCCACGTGGACCTCAGAACCCTGCCTCTTGATGAGGCTGTGTGACACAGGGTCAACCCCCAGGACGAGAGTTACCGAATTCGGTCCCTCTCTCCTGCTCCACACTCTCCAGAGGTTTGTGCGGAGCCCTGGGTTTTGACCCTCCATCAGTCTTAGTAGGGCCTCTGTCGCCACCGGAGGTCCGGGGATGACTGTCACCATCCTCTTTAGCCTTAGGAGGTGCCGACCATCCAACACCTGGAGGTCCGCTCCCTCCCAAGGCCTGATTTTGGTGGCAGTGGCCCTCAGCCACTCCACCGCTCCGGTGTCCGAGCAGGTCACGAGAAGCAGGCCTCCCCCGAACCGGCACTCGTCGAAACGCGGTATGGTGTTCCCTTTTTGGAGCCCACACAGCATCCCGACGATCGCCTGCTCGACAGCGGAAGCCTGCGCCTCAGTGAGGGTCGACTCCGGGTAGTTGGCCGGCGCGATAGCCAGCCTCCTCTCCGTCGTCAGCGCCTCCCTGAAGCTTATCGGCGAAGGGAAAATTCTTTGCCTTTTCTTGGCACAAGGCTGGGTATTTGGGGATATGGATGGTCGGGTCCTTTTGAGCCCCTTACCCTCCATAGCTCCCTTACCGCTCGCCTGCGACGTCTCTGCGCAGGGTTTCCCGGTTACCGGGCCTCCTCTTACAGCGGCCGTCGCAGGGGCCGTCCCCGCCTTGTTAGTGTTCACAGCGGTGGCCGACCCGCCTGAGGTCCCTGGTTGCGCTGAGCGCGCCCTACGGGCCCTCTTCTTGGCGGCCCCACTGAGCCCCACCTTCTTCCATGCTCCCGGGTCCTTTTCCGGGATTTCTCCCTGGTCGGCCCCGGTCGCACCGGAGGAAGGCTCCTCGTTGAGGGTGAGCATGTCCAAAGCCGGCAAGGTTGTGACCTCGCCTGCCACGGACACACTCTCCCCAGAACCGCCCGTCAGTGGTGTATCGGAGGTGGTCCCCAAGATTGGGTCCCTTCCCTCCTCAACCAGCCCGCTTTCGGGTGGGTTCGTGTATATGTCTGTGTCTGTTGTTTTGTCCGTGTTCATGTTCGTTTCCGTGTTCGTGTCCATGTTTGTCTGCGTGTTGTTATTGTTTTGTTTTTTTTAGTTTTTGTCCATGTTAGTCCCACGAGTAGTCGGGAAGTATGGGTCCACCCCTGCAGAGCCCGCTTACAGGGGTAAGGCTAGATACAATGGGGGGACGCCTGGTACCCCAAGGGCATCGTTCGTGACACCTTTACCCTGGTGCCATCCAGCTCTCGGCACGATTGCTTACACCTTAGCTTGGGGAGCTGGTCCGCGACGGGGCTTTATTTCTCCTCTGAGGGTTTTTGGGCCCTCAGGGGTCCCTTATAGCTCCCGCTGGCCGGGGCACTCCGTAGGCGCACCTTTTCCGTATCCCGGTCACCGGAGGCGTCCCGTTCTACGGTACTCGGGGCCCACTTCACGCACCCGGTCGTCCTCCTATCCGCCACCCGGAGACGCGCTCGGTTGGGGCTCAGCCTGGATCGACCGAACGTCGTCCTGGTTCCCCACATCCCTTTCGGGGGTTGGGGTACTCCGAGCCTTTCGGGGGTTGGGGTACTCCGAGTACATTGAAGATACTTTCCACCGTAGAATGAAAAATTGGGGCAAATAACAAAAACGTACCCTGAAAACAGATGCAATTACTTTCTCGCAGGATATATCTGGAAATATGTTTGAGGTAAAAGAAATATTAAATCTTATTTTCTTGAATACATTCTTTATTCCAAATTAATGTTGTTGAGTATAATGTAACAATATATAATAATATGATTTCTTTTTCTTTATTTTCTGCATTTATTCAAACATTGATCAGGAAAGAAAAATATTGGAGTAGAGAATTTGAATAGATCCATTAAAGAAATTAAACAGTGTGGAATGATATACTACGACAAAAAACAATATTGTACTCTGAAAACAGATGCAATTACTTTCTCGCAGGATATATCAGGAAATTTGTTTGAGGTAAAAGAAATATTAAACCATATTTTTTTCAAAGCTGACCAACTTTCCTTGAACTAGCACAATATCTCTGAAATTCGATTTTTCACAATTTATCAGTATCTGGAAGACGTAAAATGGAATCTACGATTTGCACGCATCAGACGTCAAATAGACATAAGAATAGTTCACTGATTCTCCGTCAGAGGCATTGATGGTATATTTGACCACGTTATCATCAGGGTCGATAAAAACACAAATCAGTCGATAAATGTAAATTCGATAAATCAGACGATAAATGTAAGGCATGGTTGCCGTAACGTATTAAGACTTCTGCCACGGTGTTGCCACATCTGTTACAATTGTAACAGGCTCGAGCCGATTTTGATTCCTGCCAGACATAGAAAAGAATAGTGCGCTCGAGAGAAAGAGATCCGAGAATGAAACAATACATATACTAATGTGTGCAACCATAAAACTTTTTTATTCATATTTATAATCATGTTTTTTTATCAATGAAATTGCAGATAGAATACTTGAAATGATATGCCAGAAAAATGAATTATAAAACTTGCACCATATACAGTGAAAACGTTATAAATGTAACTATTGCCGGTCCACTACGCAACTGTTGTGGAATAGGAGAATCACTTTTCGAATTTAATTGTCTAGTCAATAAACACTGACTAGAAACAGTTAGTAGCTAAAGACGAAAGAGAAACTGAAACCGGGATTTATTGCCTTCATTTAAATGCCCCATGTCAATGTGACCATACTAATGCACAGAATAAAGTTTTTTACTTTATACTTTTTATTAATAAAGATCCCACTATCATGTGGAGAAGATTTTTCTGATTAAAATGAAGCTAAACACAATATAAATTGGTCAACATTTAGTAGCATAATATTGGGTTAAATGTTGTGCTTGCGAGTATTTCTCTCTTTGTTTATCCTTCTTGCGCTATCCTTTTCTATGTTCGGAAACATCTAAGAACGACGGACTCGTGGTGCTGGTACAGGTAGAATGAATGAAATAATACACATAACGTAAGTACGCGACCATAAGACTTATAGGAATGAAAATTACCTGACATAATAATTTCAAGAAGGGAATAAGAAATAAAGAAATGAATAATGAATTTTAATATAATCCTGTCACACTTAGCCTGTGACACCCTGTATATGCAGGTACAATTATATTAAAATTCATTATTATATTTCAGATGAAAAAAATTTCAATAATACGTGGCTGGAGTGGCTGTCATGGTAACCGACGATGTAGACGTCGCGGAAAAAGAAGAGGCATTGTTTATATTCATTGATTATATTTCAATCAATAAATATTGTATATTATAGATCAATTTACATGTTCCTATAAATTTTATAGTCGCGTACGTTATGTGTATTACAGAGTCTCATCGAATCTGTCGTAGCGTGTGACTATATTTCCGCCGATCGGCCCTACGTTGTTTCATTCATGATACTCCTTCTCTTTCTTTCGCGCTCTCCTTTTCTATGTCCGCCAGGAATCAAAATCTCGCTCGGCTCAAGCAAATTCACTTTGCTAGATGGTCACAGATGCGGCAACACCGCGTTAGAACTCTCAAATGATGTGATATGGCAACTATCATCGATGGCGCTTACATCGATTCGGGGGAGGCCTCGAAGTAGTCTGTGTCGTTAACATTTTGCCATAGCTCGCACCGTTTCCGAGATATTTGCAGATTTACCTCAAGGAAAGGGGCGTCACGCACATATTCCGAGATATTTCTTCTTCTTGTTCTTCTTCTGCACAGCTGCGCTGGAAGTGGCATTTACAGCTCGGAATAGTGAATACAGCTTAGAATAGTGCCGAGTTACCTCAAAGAACGGGGCCCCAGTGTTTCTTCTTCCTTACCTAATCGGTAAGACGTTCGTTTTGAACGGCTGTTTATTGTCGTTTGGAGCGACGACGCTGGCCGATTGTGTTGTCTAGCAAGGCCCCAATATGGATCTGTCCTCTTTTCTCTGAATCGATGCATGCTGCCCAGTTGCCTGGTTGTTGAAATGTCCCTGTACGAGAGTGCATACAAGCCTGTTTATTTACGGCCGGATTTGCGCGCGTGGCGGAAACTTGGATGCTTGCGAGACGTGCTTTGATGTATCCTTACACATCTTTCGGTGTAAATTTTTATTCCTTTTGCATTTGTATGGGCGCAATCGCTTACAATTTACAATTTGCAATCTATGTGTTCAAAAGTGTTCGAGATTGTAAGGAGGTCTTGAGCTTGCGATTGATAACAGGTTCGGAATGTAGGATCGGCAGTGAGACGGCAATTGAAAATGAATGCACTTGAGATTGCACAAAACAAACAATGTATATTTACAGGCACAAATACACTATGTACAGTATTTACAATAAATTGTGCGTTGCACGAATTTATGATGATCGTAGATCGTGAAGATTCACCCGCGTCGCGGAGAATTTGCGATTGAGATTGCGCTTTATTTAAACCACGTGTTGGTTCAACACGTGGTAACCACGAAATTCTACTAATTTCGTGGATTTGCACAAACTAGATTAACCGCGAGTTCGCGTTGGCCGTCGGCACAGAATTCGCGTCGCGATGCTGAGTTCTTTAGAATCGAAATTCGTTAATTGCACTAGAAATTTTTGGAATCAGTGCTGCACGTGTTTACCGTAACGATACAAAACCGTAATGGCCGAACCACCGGCTTCGTCGTAGCAAGAGCCGTTGGCTTCTTCCCGGTGACGTCAAGCCCGGTGATTGGTCAGCCTGACCGGCATCCAAGGTGGCTGCCGGTCGCGCTGAAGAGTGCTGCCGCGGTTCGTGTGGCGACGGTTGAAATCAATGCATTTTCGAACACTATGACTTATAACCGTGTAATCTATAATTTATAAAGTAGGGGGGATTGAGCCAATAAGGCCTACGGTTATATTTAGTTGGAATATAACTCATTTGCTGTATTTATTATTTTACATTACATTACATTTCATTACATTACATTACATTATGTCGGCTATGTATGTCGGTTATGTTGGTTACGTATGTTGCGCGTTACACACTTTCTGTAGTTCCCAATTTGTGAATATCCTTAGCTGTTTTACCTGCATTCAGTTTACGTACATTCATTCATTTATTATTCATTCATTCCTTCATTTTGATGTTGATTGATTAAAGCTATACATTGATCTGATTCGATTTTTCTTGATTTATTGATTCATTTCTGCTTCATATTTCATTTCTGCTTGTTGCCTGTTACCATGATTTATTCTAGTTTCATTGATTTATTATTTTATTTTACTAACTAATATTATTTGACCGAGAGTTGTTTTTATTGGGCTCACGGGACTTTCCTGATCGCATGCGTTGTTGGCGTTGTTTGACTTTACTGGTTGATTTTGTCTAAGTTAAATGTTTTATTCTATTTATTTATTCGGCCCTTCGTTCTGTGGCGATTCCTGATTCCGTTGATTCAGTTGTTCTGTTGTTCTGTTGTTTTGTATAATCTGTTTTCTGCGGCGCGATATGTAGTAATACAGTGTGTCCTGCAATCTGCGCAATCTGTGGATCTTATTCGGGTTGATTCATTTGATTTTGTTGTGCCCTCAGGTGATTTTTAGGGATTTCGGGTTCTGGAGCGTTTGAAGAATTTGAATTCACCGGTGTCCGAGTAACAGTCGAGTGTTTATTGCCAAAACGAACTTCTTACAATCTGGCTCTTTTACAATTGTTCGTTCTTTTATATCGTATCGCGTTGCGTGTGGATGACCAAAAAAGGTCGTGCTGCCCGGCGTGTGCTCTGCTAGCTTGCAGAGTTTCGCTATCGGTATGTACTGCTGATTCGGACATTCTTTAGCCGGGCGATGGTCGTACGATGACCCTTATGCTCGTTGCCGGGCACAACATCCCTCCCCCCGTGGAAGGAGTGCGCTTACACTTATTCGACTTACAATTACTTACTTATCACTTATCGTATATATGGTTTCTCCTATAATAGGTAACAGTGTTTATTAATATGCCACTTTAACGTGTTGTTAATATTTATAATATTCGCTTCTGATCCGATTTATTACGTTTCGCTGTGACAACAATTTGTGATTCGATGAGGGATGGATCTGGGGTTTGTTCTGTTGTTTTTATTTGCGAATTGTTAGTTTGTTGGTTTTTACCATTACATTTCACTTTAGGAACGTATTTATAAAAAATTACTATACTTGCGATAATTACAATTACTCCGCTTATTGAAAGCGATGAAATGAGGCTATAATGGTATTCCACAGGTATAATGTTATTATTTGCACTGAGGTCGGCTTTTACATTTAATAGACTTTTACTAATCGCACGCAATTCTTCGGGGTGTTTAATAATTTTTCGTAGTTTATATTGTTGGACGTGTTGGAGGTGTGCTATGTCTAATACTTTAGGTAGGTCGGGTACTGTTAAATCATAAGTAGGTAAATAGCTTATAGTTTTTTCTGATTTATAAATTTTTCCTGTTTCTATTGTAAATTCAGTCGTGGAAATCGTACATTTTGCTTTGATCGCTATAATACCAGAGTCTTGTAATTGAATTATCTGAGTGGTGTGATGCTCGCATGTGATAACTAACTGAATCGGTTTTGGAGTTACATAAATCCATGTGCCGGTGTGGTGCAGTTTGATTAGGATTGTTTGATTTAAGGTTATGAATCTAATGTTGCAATTTTTTGGGTGTTGAACTACTTTTGTGAACATTTGTACTTCGCATGGGCCTTGCGGGATGACCTTGAAAACGGGATGGTACATTTTGCATAAGTAATCGTTGTTTAACCTTTTACATTTGTCTAAATCTTTGTCGCTAATTCGTATGAAATCTAGACTCGATATATCAACTGCTATGTAAGAGTCGGAAGTGTCCAAGTACGCGTATAATGATTCGATTATCTTTGTCGGAACGGGATATACTTTGCTTAATCTATATACTTTTGGATGTAATAAGGGAATTTCGATTATTGTGGTGATTGACTGGGAATCAGAATAGGCCGCTAGATTGACCAGTTCGTATAGATAGTGTACGTGTTCGGTGGAGAGTGGTAATGAAAAATTTAAACCCTTATGTAATAGAGGCAAAGCCGAATTTAGGTATTCAATAATCTGTGTTGGCGAAATAACTAGTGGATTGAGAGTTCCCTTTCTTATTTCTATGGCGAAGTCTAATAAATTTTTTACGTCTCCTGCGAGATCCCTTATTATGTTTTCGATGATTATCGCATTTTCGTCTATTGCAGCTTGGAAATTATGATTGCCTGTCTCTGATATTAGTAATTGTCTGAGAGTATTTGTTGCGTCTAGTAATGTGCGTTCGTTATAATTTATGTTGGAGATTGACTCGTTGTAGAGTTTGATGTTGGCGTTTACCACCTGTATTTGGTCCAGTAGTGAAGTCCGTAGTGTACTCCCTTCTTGTCTCAAAATTTGAATTTGTTTGTTAATCGCTTTCCTGTCGTCGGCGTCCATTATTCCGAATAGTGTTTTCCCCAAGTAACCTATTCCGTCTATTAGACCCCGGCGTGTGCGGTCAGAAGTACCGATAATTTGGAATACAATGTTCAGGTTGGCATTTATTTGTTTTAGTAGCATGTTAGAAATTGTGGAAAACTTTCTGCAGAAGCTACCAAGTCTATGATCGTGTTTGTCAATACACTGTCTCAGGGTGTCGGTTAGTGCTGTTTGGATTTTTTCATGGCGCTCGGCCAGTGGGGTTGTGTTCACGTGGACTACCAACTTCCAAGTATCCTTGTACGCGTGTAGGTTTCCTAATTCTTCAAAATAGATGCCAGGGTGGTGTGAGAATTTCGTGATTTCTTGGGGGCTACCTTCCGGTGACTCGCTCGTCGCTATTTGGAACAGGAGAGCTATCCTGAAAGGCAGTGGCAGGAATAGGTTTTAATTATTAGTTTGAAGTTAAGTTGTGTGTTTTTTTTTTTTTCGTTTGGTCGCATTTCAAGCCGCAAAATGTTTTAGCCTGTTAGTGTGGACACGCATGGTCCGGTGACCCTTTTTTATAGTGTAGTTTTCGTTGTCGTGCGTTTGCATTATCGTGTAAGGACCAATCCAGACTGGCGTTAATTTCTTCGCTCGTCCTCGTCTAACTGTATCGTCACGAAGTAACACTCTGTCACCTAGATTGAATTTGTGACTCCTTGTCTTTTTATCGTAACATCGTTTAGATTGTAACTTACTGTATTTTAGGGCGTCTCGGGCTATTGCGTTAGTTGATCTTAATCTTTGTTTTAATTCATGCGCGTAGTGATCGTAAACGTAATTTGGCTCCGGTGCACGCGAAAAGGATGAGGGTAATTCCGCTTGTCTTCCAAATAGTAATTCGTAAGGGGTGAAACCGGTGGAAGAATGGGGTGTGGTGTTATAAGTGAACATCGCGTAGGGTAACCATTCGTCCCAGTTTGATTGATCCTCATTTATAAAATTTTTTTAATATTCTGCCAAGGTTCTATGGCTCCTCTCGAGAGCTCCGTTTGATTGTGGGTGATAAGGTGTCGTTTGAATTTTATCTATTTTTAGCAATTTACACGTGTCCTTAAAGATTTGACTAAGGAAATTTGTTCCTTGGTCAGTAAGCAGTATTTTCGGAATTCCGTGTTCGCATACTATCTTGGTTACGAATGCTTTTGCTACCGTGCTTGCCTCTTGATCCGGAATCGGCAAAGCTTTACTGAATTTTGTCAACGCATCTTGAAAGGTTCCTATGTATTTATTTCGATTGTTCGTTTCAGGGAGGGGACCTACTATGTCCAAAGCGCATTTTTCAAACGGTTCTGAAGGTGTATCTGTAATGACCATTGGGGGTTTAGAGGACTTACATAATTTATTTTTTTGACATTTTACGCACTTCGCGATATACTCTTCTACGTCTTTCTTCATTCCTGGCCACGAATGCTTTAGTAATAACCGTTTCAAGGTTCGTTTTACTCCTAAATGACCACCTAACGGGGCGTCGTGGTATTCGTATAGTATACGTTTTTTCTCGTCCTCCGTGAGAGTGTTAATTGTTGTCATTGCTGAGTCGTCAGAGTCTGTTTCTGCGAGCGGGTCGCCGACCTCTACGTCACTGTCGTCACAAGCTTCGTCTGCTGTTTTTGCGACTTGCTGATCTACTTCCGGCTGATCTATCAGCTTTCGCGGCCTTCCTCTTCCGCGTTTGACTAAATACATTCTACTCAGAGCATCCGCGTTTTGGTTATTTTTTCCCTCTTTGTAACGAATTCTGTAGTCATATTCTTCCAATTTTAACCTCCATCTAATTAACCTAGAGCCGGGGTCCTTAACACTGAACAACCAAGTTAGCGGTTTATGATCGGTCACTATTTCGAATTTTGTCCCGTATAAATAGGGTCTGAAATGCTGTGTTGCCCATACAATTGCTAAAAGCTCCTTTTCGGTTGTACTGTAGTTGATTTCCGCCTTGTTTAGTATCCTACTTGCATAAGCTACCGGTAAATCCTTACCTTCGTACTGTTGGGATAATACTGCGCCTAACGCTTTACCAGATGGGTCAGTTGTCAACGTGAAAGGTTTAGAAAAATCAGGGTACTGTAGAATCGGTGCTGTTGTTAGTTTTACTTTTAATATTTCGAAAGCTTCGTGCTCCTGGTCCGTCCATCTGAATTCTGTGTCCTTCTTTAATAATTGGGTTAGTGGTTTTGCAAGATTAGAAAAATGTTCTATGAATTTACGGTAATAGCCTGCCAATCCCAAGAAGGACTGTACATCCTTTACGCTCTTCGGGACTGGGAATTTTTTAACTGCTTCTAATTTTGCAGGGTCTGGTTTAATACCCTCTTCGGTAATTACGTGACCCAAATAAATGGTTTCCTTACGTAAAAATTGGCATTTGGAGGGCTGCAATTTTAACCCGCTATCTCTTATTCTGATAAAAATTTGCGTCAGCCTTTCCTGGTGTTCTTGTAGGGAGCGTCCATGGATCACTATGTCATCGATGTAAACGAAACACTTTATGCCCCGTAATCCTCCCAGTAAGGCCTCCATTGCTCTTTGGAAGGTTTGAGGCGCTCCCTTTAAGCCGAATGGCATCCGGTTAAATTCGAAATGTCCGTAAGGTGTAGAGAATGCAGTTTTTTCGCGATCGTCGGCATCCATGGCGATTTGATGGAATCCGGCGGCTAGATCTAGCGTAGTAAAACATTTGGCACCGCCGAGTTGGTCAAGAATTTCTGTTATATTGGGTAGGGGGAAGGAGTCACCTACCGTCAAATCGTTCAACTTCCTAAAATCAACCACTACCCTATATTTCTTTTTGCCCGAATCATCGGATTTCTTGGGCACTAGTAACAATGGGGCGTTCCATTCACTCATGCTAGGGCTCACTATTCCTTGTTTGATCATTTCTGTGACTTGTTTTTCTACTTCTTCTTTATGTATTTGCGGAAGTCTGTATGGTTTAACGTTCGCAGGTTTCGCGTTTGGAATGAGCCGTATGTTATGCCTGACCTTGTCCATATAACCCAATTTGTCGCCCTCTAAATAAAATATGTCGTTAAATTTTTCGCAAAGTTCCAATAAACTCGACCTTTCTTCTGAATTTAAATGCTCTGTTTTTACGCTGCCTCGCAACGTTTTCATTCTATCCATTCCGACTAAAGCTCTAATGTCATAAGTCAGCGTTTCTTCGCGGTCCTTGTCCCCTGGATCGGGTAGGTCAGTGTCTAGCGCTATCGGAGTCATGTCCAGCTGCACCGTCGGCGGACGTAACTGTATCGTACAGTCGGTTAAGTTTACTACGGGTACAGGACACATGCTATCTTTAGCATCTGTCAGGCAGCATCCAATATATACCCCTTGACCTATTGTTTGTTTTTCAACTACCCCTTGTCCATTCCTGTCCGTAAGTGCCCGTATTATTGTTTCTGAACGTGGTTGAAGTTGAATTTCGTCGTCTTGAATTAAAGGCCAGTGCGTTCCTAATACTTCTACTCGCATTCCCGGTCTAATGATGGCCCTATGCTTTGTTATGAAGTCGTACCCTAAAATTCCGTCGGCCCTCAACGGGAAATCATCTTTAACTACGCGACACGGGTGTTTAATATATTCATTTCCTATTTTTATATGTAAATCTATCTTGCAAACTGTCGGGGTTTCCGTGCGACCGATGCACCTCAGGGTTACCACTTCTCGAGTGGTGCGCACTTCGCCACGAATTTTACTATACTTTAGGAGGGTAATATCTGCTCCAGTATCCACTAACATTCGTACTTTGGGAGATTTTAATTCCTTTGCCTCTATTTCTACTATATTTTTTAAACCTGAATTCCCGTCTGTGCAAGTTACTTCATAGGATCGGAGCGGCGGTCCTTGATCCGTTTCTGGTTCTTGCGGTCTTGTCGCTTCGTCATTTCTCGAGTTTCTTTCTCTGTGTCTGTCCGTGACGCGCTGTTTTACGACTGCTAGATTAATATTACTATTTCTTGGTTGACCTCCGTTGTCTCTCATTAACGTTCTACAGTCGCGTTGAACATGTCCTGGTCTTCTGCAATAATTGCATATCACAGAAGCTCGATGTACCTCTCGTTTAATTCCGAATCCTTGGCCACTAGTCGAGTGTCTCGACGGTGGTAAGGATGGCCGTGGTACGCTCAGTTGTGCATAACAATTTTTTGCCAGATGCCCTTGCCTGTGGCACCTCTCGCGCTGTAGCGCGCCGGAGTTTTGCCCTATTCTTCCCCTCGAATAACTGGAATTTCCTTGATTTCCGAAGCTACGCGTCGTATTTAAACCCATTGTCTGCTCCTCTTCTATAGCCGCTGAGATTGCTGCTCTAAGCGTGGTAAACTTCCAAGACATTATGATCACCCTCAATTTTTCTTTCAACCCTATACTAAATATATTTAGTGCCTGTTCGTTTACGGAATCCGCCAAGGTCATGTTTATTTCGTTACTCTTTCCTGGTTTAGTCATTAATTCAGTCAATTCTACAGTTAGTTTTTCTATTCGAGTTGCAAAAGACCTAACGTTTTCGCTGTCCCTCTGCCGACAGGCGTTGAATTCTGTCTGTACCGCACACAGGGAGCGTTGTTCCGTGAATAGTGCAGTCAGTATCGTCTTCAATGAGTCAAAGTTGTCTATGTCTCGGTAACTCAATTCTGTAGCTGCTCTCCCCTTTAGTTTTGTACCTAAAATTGTTCGCAGCAACAGGGGTCGTTCAGCCCCGGAGACCAACTCCCACGCAATATCGCATGATATTAAAAACGTAGTTACTTCACTAGCGGATTCTCCCCCGAATTCCCTCACTAAGGAAAGTGCTTTGATTACGGGAACTGCCATGTTTTGTGCTTCGAGTAAACTAAAATCGTGTTCGACGATAGGGAACTCTCTTTCTACAGTTATTTGTTCGAAATTTACACTACCGCTCGGTGAATCGATGTCGAAGTCTATGTGTGGCGCGCGTATAAGTCTACACACTGGTAATTCTGAGTCGGAAAAAGGTGTATTTGAGACAACGTTACGGTCAAAGGATAAGTAGTTGTCAAATATTGATTCAAACGATCTTGAAAAGGTTCTAGTATTGGGTAACCGGAAACGATTTATATCGACACCTTGCTCCGACATTCAAGATTCTGGTTTACAATTTCGTTTTCAAGTGAGATTGGGACTTACAGGATTAGTCGCTTGCACATCCTCGTTGTCCTAGGTCGCTCGTTGTGGAACCCTTCGAACTTGCTGCCAATGGCCCTCGGGTCGCTGATGGCTGCCTTTACTCGAACTCCCGTTTGCTCCAGGCGTCGATGAAGAAGAAAGATCTGGATTCGAACCTTCTAGGGTGTCTTTTCCAGGATGCCTCCTTCGATATCGACGGTCCTTTGATCGGTCTTCGAATGCTTCCTAGTCGTATGGTCCACACCAGACCTGATATTGACTTGCCGCTTTATGGGGCTGATGAACGTCTCCTCAGAGTCAGTTCTGGGTGAACTCTTTGATGCCACCTCAGTAGCTAAACGGTAGTCTCTTTTCGTTTGGCGATGCCAGCTACGAAACAGTGTCTACGACTGTGTTGAACCACGACTTCGTAATTTTCACTGGATTTGCACTTTCAACCCGATATAATTGACGAAATTCCACCGCTACCACCAATTTTGTTGTGCCCTCAGGCGATTTTTAGGGATTTCGAGTTCTGGAGCGGTTGAAGAATTTGAATTCACCGGTGTCCGAGTAACAGTCGAGTGTTTATTGCCAAAACGAACTTCGTACAATCTGGCTCTTTTACAATTGTTCGTTCTTTTATATCGTATCGCGTTGCGTGTGGATGACCAAAAAAGGTCGTGCTGCCCGGCGCGTGCTCTGCTAGCTTGCAGAGTTTCGCTATCGGTATGTACTGCTGATTCGGACATTCTTTAGCCGGGCGATGGTCGTACGATGACCCTTATGCTCACTGCCGGGCACAACAATTTCATTTTATTTTTCCTTATTGTTTGTAATTTGTAATTCATATGTAATTTATATTTATTTCATTCCACCCTATTACAAACGTATGATTCATATTTATATATCATAAATAACCGTAGTATTGATTTTACTAACTGATTTATCCTCCATCTTGATCTGTCTGGAAGCTTGATGATAAGTTTGATGGTAAGTATGGATTCCTAGGATTGCGCGGCTGCACGATGGATGGTTTTGCAGTCGATAACTGTGTGTACCGGGTAACTGGCGCGCGGTAGGTAATTGCTGCGCGGCAGATAATTGATCTGTGGATAACCGTTACGGAACCGTTACGGAGCAAGCGGCCGAATATTATGTGGTGGATGGAATATTTGCGGTTGGTAATATCTCTGGTGCTGCGGCTGGTTACCGACTAGGGATAGCTTTACGGCTTATCTTCGGGCAGTATTGCATGCTTTACTTATTACGATGCGTTTTGTTATCGTTATCTTTCGTAGGTACCTTACTTCTGGTTTTCATCGCGGTGATTTATTGAAAGTTGTGGAAGTATTTTCTCTTTTATTTCCGCTTTTCGCTTTTGAACGTTTATATATTCTGTATATTTAGTTGATTAATTTGATGATTTGGTGGTTAATTTGATGGTCGATAATCATTATGGTATGGACTAGGGAATTCGAACACTAGGTATCTATGTTCTTTATGGTTTATGGTCGCGCTCTTTATTTTACTTCGCCCGGTTTCCTATCTTAGTTGACGTTGACATGGTCATCGGTCATCTATGATGTGATGTGATACGAAGTGTTAAGTGATAAGTGTCAATTGAACTAAATTAATTAATTAATTGAATTGAATTTATTGAAATTATTGAATTTATTGAATTATTGAATTATTGAATTAGTGCAGCTGTGACAGTTGTGAATCTGTGTATTTTGAATACTTACGGTACTTTATGCAATCTTTTGTACATTAATTACCCTTTCTTAATTACAATTCTGATTCTGATTTTGATTCTGATTTGGAAAGTGTTAGTTCAGTATTGGTTAATACGGCTGGTGCTCAGGGAGGCATACGCTGTGGTAGTCCGTCCTGCATGATACAATGTCTTTATGGTTTTCTATACATACATATATGCGTTATGGTTCCTTAAATTCTTTGAATTTCTTGACCGTGGATCTCATATGACTTTCTTATTGGAGTGTCTGGCTTGGTTTAGCACCTATATGCCTTTTCTATTAATTGGTATTAAAGGGGGTTTAATGGAACTGCATCATTTAAACTGATTATGGTATGAGGAGCTTAATTAATTATCTACATCGGTATACTTATTAAATTGATTATATTTGGAGTGTTTTCGTTACATATTATATATACACATGTGTTCATAGTAATTTTGATCTATTGTAGTGTAGTTTAGTTTTCTTGTACCTTTATATTATGATTTAGTAGTAATATGGTTGTATGTGGGGTTTATTATTGATTGTTTATTATTGATTAGTTTTCACCACGCGCTGTATTGCATCGACTTACTTGTATCAGTATTAATATTAATACCATAATTATCGGAGCGGTATTATAATCCAGTAACAATCTAATCTACTCAATTTATAACTATTTGAATTGTTTGATCTGCCTTATGGTTTATGCCGATTTAGGTCTCATGTGCTCCCCATATTATATCAGATGGGTATTCTCTTCTCCTGTTATCCGTTAATTACACTCTACCTCCACTTCCATTGGCTGGCGTTAGGGCTTCCTGCAAATAGACTAGCATTATGTTACATTTTACATTTAATACTATGGTTAATTTCTGCTGTTAACAGTTCTGTCTCTTCCTATTATCCTCATTATGAAGTATATGTTGCTACGTATTTTTATTGATGATTTGCTCGCAATAATCCCTAATTGTTTTTTATTGCCTTCATTTGATCACTGATTGTACTCCATCATGTTCGCTTGCCAACCACGTTGAGGTTGTGCTTGCGTAAATGTTGCTGCAAGTAACTTTAAGTAACTTAATAGTTTCAATGAATGGTTTCAATTATTAGTATTACATTACGCACACCTATTTATTTTCTTCCCAGCTTACTTTCTGGTTATACCCTATATTCTATATTTTATACTGTACCTTATTTACCTTTACCTCTGATAATAATTAGTAGCATTCTATGTTATGTTATGTTTGCTTCTCTTCTCTCATGGCTGGCTTGCTATTTGCTATATGTCTGGCGACTTTATTTTACTTTACGGTTCACATCCTTGGTTTATTTCGTCTCAAATTTATGGATTATCTTGGGTTTAATTTTATGTGATTATATTGTGCGCTAGTGTTGAATGTTAAATATTCCTGTTCTGCTATTTGGCTGCTCGGCTGTATGTATGTATGTTTGACGTTTTAGGTTTTGGAGGTTTTGTTGGTCATTTGCTTATGTCCAGTTCACATATGCTCGCTTGCCTGCTTGCGTGCAATACTACTTATGTTTACTTCACAGTTTCTCACGTTCTCATATTGCTTACTGTTTCTTTTACTGTTAACTATTCATTAACTGCTCTATTGCATTAGATGCATTAGATGCATATATATATATTTATTTCCCGTTTATATTTGGAGGCCCCGGCCGCCAAGGGCGGGGGGGCGGGGGCGTTGGGGACGGCCGCGCTCATGGATGGCATCGCTGCCCTCGTCGCGGGGACTGTGGCCGACCTCCTGCCACCTCTGGACGGCTGGGGAAGGGGCAGAGGCAACAGCGCGGGGATCCCACGACATCCGGGGGAACTCCGCAGTCCCAGAAAAAGGGTTCGGGGGCGGCTGGGACTCGCGCGCTTTCCCGCCCTACGGCCTACTCCGGCTCGTTCGTTGCCGACAGGACGGCAAAAATCCAGGAGGACCACCGCCAGGAGACCGAGGCGTGGTCCAAGGTGGTAGGCCGCAAAGCCAAGGAGGCAGAGGCGGCGAAGGAGAAGGGTGTGGAAATGACCCCCCTCCGCCGCCGTCGAAGAAGACAGGGAGGAGGACGGCGGCCGGGATGACAAATCCCCAGGCCTCATGAAAGGAGGGAACCGCGGGGGGCAAGGCGACAAAGGAGGCCACAAAGGAGCCCCGCCTCGCCCGTCCCCCCGAAACCTCGGCGGTCACGCTAACGGTCGCGCCCGGGGCGAAGACCACCTGCTGTGAGGCCGTGATCAGGGCCAGGCAGGAGGTCGACCTCGCGGAGATCGGCATCACCGATCTCCGGCCCAGGCGCGCGGCCACGGGCGGTCTCGTCCTGGAGATCGCCGGGACGGAGAGGGCGACAAAGGTGGCGGCCCTGGCAAGCCGCCTCCAAACTGTGTTCCGCGTGTCCGATGAGGTTAGGGTGGCGTGCTCAGTTAAGACGGGCGAGATCCGCCTCATCGGGCTCGACGATTCGGTCACACGGGAGGAGGTAGCAGCGGCGGTGGCAACCGGAGGAGCCTGCACCGCGGAGGAGATCAAGGTGGGGAGATTCGCGCCCCACCCAGTGGCCTGGGGAGGGTCTGGGTAAGGTGCCCCTCACCGCAGCCAACAAGGTCGTCGACGCGGGGACGCTGAGGGTCGGCTGGTCCTCAGCGCGGGTCGAGGCCCTGGCGGCTCGCCCCCTGCAGTGCTACCGCTGCCTGGAGACTGGACATATCAGGCAGCGGTGTCCCTGCGGGGTCGATCTTTCGGATCGCTGCTTCAACTGCGGCGATCTGGACCATTGAGCCAGTGGCTGTACGGCCCCGCCGCGGTGCCCCATGTGCACCGATTCAGGGCGGCCCGCGGGGCACAGGATGGGGACCAGAGGATGCCCGTCGGTCTCCGCGAAGAAAGGGGGGAAGAAGTCCGTCAAAAAGGCGAGCGCGAAGCAGTCCCCGGCTGCATCGCCCACTGGGGTAGCGGGCCCCAGCAACGCAGGAGCAGCTGTGGAGGCAGCGGTGGAGCCGGCGCGCAATGGGGCCTAAGGGTCCTTTCCTGCAGGCCAACATCAACCACTCGGCCGGGGCGCAGGACCTTTTGCTACAAACCCTGGCCGAGTGGCAGATTGAGGTTGCGGTGGTGTCGGAGCCGTACCGCGTACTGGACCGACCCAACTGGTTCGGCGACGCGGCGGGCTCCGTCGCCATTGTCCTGGGGGGTCGGCACGTCCCCACGCCCGCCGACGTCTTAGCACGGGGGCGGGGTTTCGTGGCCATCGACTGGGGGGGCATAGCAGTGGTGGGCGTGTACGCGCCGCCCAGCTGGTCCCTGGAGCGGTTCGAGGAGTTCCTGGACCGGGTGGGGAGCGTTGTGGTTAGCTCCCACACCCGGCCGACTTGGTCCTCGGGGATTTCAACTCCAAGGCCGAAGCCTGGGGGTCCCTGAGGGCCGACGCGAGAGGAGGGGCGGTACTGCTCTGGGCGGCAGGCGCGGGGCTCCTGCTCCTGAACACGGGCTCCGCCAGCACCTGCGTTCGGGCTCAGGGGGAATCCATTGTGGATCAGGGCCGGGCGTCCCCTGTGGCCGGGCGCATGGTGCAAAATTGGAGGGCGACGGCGAGGGAGACGCTGAGTGATCATCTATACATCACCTTCGGCTACTCCCTCTCGCCGCACCCCGGCCGGCGCGTGGCCCGCCACTGCGTCGCTGGGTGCTGAGGAAGCTGGACAAGGACATGCTGATGGCCGCAGCTCTTGCCGTGGCCTGGCCAGCTCTTCCGGCCGGGCCGGTCGTGGACGTTGAGGGGGAGGCCAAGTGGGTCCGGGAACCGATGACCGCAATATGCGACACCGCCATGCCCCAGGCCCCGCGCCTGCCCATCCGGAGGGCGGTATACTGGTGGTCGGGCGACATTGCGGATCTCCGATCCGAGTGTCAGCACACCCGGCGCCAGTGGCAGCGCGCCTGAAGTGCTCGAGTCCGCGACCCAGCGAGGGAGGATCTGCTGAGGGGCACATACCAGGTCTTCGTGGTAGCACTGAGGCAGGCCATCAGGGACGCGAAATCCCGGGCGTGGGAGGAGCTCCAGGGCTCTCTGGACGAGGACCCGTGGGTGCGCCCTTACTGGACGGTCATGGGCAAGCTCCGCGCACGGGCGTCCCCGGTCTCGGAAAGCCTGGACCCCCAGCTGCTGACGCGGGTAATAGACACCCTCTTCCCCCGTTCCGGGGGAACGTCGCACCCGCGCCACCAGCAAGGGCCGGCGGAGCGCGTCGCCTGGTCCGCCGACCTGGGGGTCACAGATGAGGAGCTGGACGACGCCATCAGAAGGCTCGGGGCCAAGGACACCGCCCCGGGCCCGGACGGCATCCCCGGCCGCGCCTGGGTTACTGCGTCCGGCATCCTAGGTCCGAGGCTGTGCCGCCTCTTCAGCGCCGCTTTGGAGCAGGGGGTGCCCCGCTCCATTTGGAAGGAGGGGCGGCTGGTCCTCCTCCGAAAGGACGGATGTCCCGCAGATTCTTCCTCTGCGTACCGGCTCATTGTGCTGTTGGACGAGGTGGGAAAGCTCTTCGAGCGTGTCATCGCAAACCGCCTCGTCCACCACCTGTCGAGCGTTGGCCCCGATCTGGCAGACATCCAGTTCGGGTTTCGCGAGGGTCGCAGCACCATCGACGCTATCCAGCGGGTGCGCACCCTCGCCGAGTCGGCCACGTCCCGGGGTGGGGTGGCGCTGGGCGTCTCCTTGGACGTTACAAACGCGTTCAACACCCTGCCCCATGGGACGATACGGGGGGCGCTGGTTCACCACAACGTCCCCCCGTATCTGCAGAGGATCATCGGGGCCTTCCTGGATGGCAAGTGGATACTGTACACGGGCCGGGACGGTACGCTGCACTGGAGGGAGGTCGACTGCGGAGTGCCCCAGGGGTCCAAACAGGCCCCCCCCCTTATGGAACGTGGGGTACAACGCGGCGCTGCGGGTGATCCTCCCGCCCGGTGTGTGGGCCGCGGTATTCGCAGATGACTACTACCTGCTGGTCACCGGGCGGGACTGGTTGAGGACCTGCCGCCGTGCCGAGGTGGGGGTCGCCATCGTGCGAAGAGCGATCCGGGCGCTGGGTCTGGCGCTGGCTCCTCACAAGACCGGGGCCATGTGGATCTTCGATCCTCGGCGTGGGGTAGCCCCTCCGGCCCAGCTCTGGCTCGAGGTCGACGGGTGCCGGATCGTGATCGGTCGGGGTCTTCGATACCTCGGTCTGTATCTCGACAGCCACTGGCGGTTCGATGTTCACTTCGACCGCCTGGCTGCCCGATTGGAACAGGTGGCGACCAATCTTGGCCGCCTGTTGCCCAACCTCGGGGGGCCGGGAGTGAGAGCCCGCGTGCCCTCCCGCCTCCTGGGAAGATTTTACGGGGGGCGTTTCTTGTGGGGTAGGAAGGGGTCGCGGTGTACCCTCCCGCCCTGGACGAAATGAGCCCGGACGGGGCCGGCTGGGGGAGTTGTTACTCCCCCGGTGAGGGTCGCTATCAGCGCACGGCGGGGGAGGCTCAGGAGGAGGTCGCCGTGGGGTTTTAGTCAGTAGGAATCTGACACTCCCCCGCTGCCCTCCCCCACGGGTGGCGAGGGGTCTTATGTAAGATTTCCCCACGAAAAAAAAAAGGTAGGATTCCCCCTCGACGCGTCGAGGAAAGCGGACGTGTTTTGTGGTCGCTCCGTGGTTAGATTTTCAACGCGGTGGATAGCGGCTTAGTTATTCGCGTTTTTTGGTATAATCAATTTTATGTGTGCGGAAGTGCTATGGTGTCGTTTTTTGATTAAATATTGTGTTAATTTATTGTTAAATAACGAAAACGTGATGTGCGTGTTACGCGGCATTTCGACGTCGTGTTTCCGGTGTTCGGGGTGTTAATTATAAACATTGGACATTATTTCAGGATAATTTTCATAAATTGGAAACGATTAGCAGTGAGATTCCGCGTTTTTTGGAGCCATAGCTCCAAAACTGCGCATCTGATCAAAAAATGTCGTACAACATAAATAGTAGGAAATTTAATTTCCTACAAAAAAGGTCTCTTAACATTTTGCCATAGCTCGCACCGTTTCCGAGATGCGTAGTTTTCGGGATATATCGAGATATTTAAAAGTTCCGAAGCCGTACCAACATTATAAGGAAGAAGAAACACTGTGGCCCCATTGTTTGAGGTAACTCTAATCTATTCTAAGCTGTATTCACTATTCCCAGCTGTAAATGCCACTTCCAGCCCAGCTGCGCAGAAGAAGAACAAGGAGAAGAAGATATATCTCGGAATATGTGCGTGACGCCCCTTTCCTTGAGTTAAATCTGCAAATATCTCGGAAACGGTGCGAGCTATGGCAAAGTGTTGAGAGACGTTTTTTCTAGGAAATTAAATTTACTACTATTTATGTCGTACGACATTTTTTGATCAGATGCGTAGTTTTGGAGCTATGGCTCCACAAAATGCGGAATTTCATTGCGAATCGTTTCCAAACTACGAAAATTATCCGTAAATAATGCCCAATGTTTATAATTAACACCCCGAACACCGGAAACACGACGTTGAAATGCCGCGTAACTCGCACATCACGTTTTCGTTATTTAACAATAAATTAACACAATATTTAATCAAAAAACGACACAATAGCACTTCCGAACACATAGTAAAAATGATGTTACCAAAAAACGCGAATAACTAAGTCGCTATCCACCGCGTTGAAAATCTAACCACAGTGCGACCACGAAACACGTCCGCTCTCCTCGACGCGTCGAGCGGGAATCCAACTTTTTTTGTTTTTTTTTTTCGTGGGGAAATCTTACATAAGACCCCCCGCCACCCGTGGGGGAGGGCAGCAGGGGAGTGTCAGATTCATACTGACTAAAACCCCACGGCGACTTCCTCTGGCGTATGGCAAAGGCTCCCGGACCTGTTTACTATAACTCCGGAGCCTCCCCCGCCGTGCGCTGAAAGCGCCCCTCACCGTGGGAGTAACATCTCCCCCAGCCGGCACCAGGGGTCGCACCCGGTGCCGGCTCCATCGCGGGGGAACTGCGGGCAATGACGGCCGTGTCCCCCAGCCCGTACCGCCTGCAGTCCCCGCGCCTCGATCTCCTCACAGGCTACGGGGAGGAGCAACCCCCCGCCCGCCCGCGAGGAAGGTCGGGCGCTGTCCTTCGCTCCGCCGGCTTCCGGTGCCGGCTATACCCCGGATCCGCGTGCAATGGTGCCCAAACAGGGCGCCTGCGGCCCGCCGAGTCGTCCCCCTGTGGGCTGCGGCGAGCCGTGGCCGGCCACCCTCCAGGGGCACTCCCGCGGCTCCGATGCACCCCTCCTGTGGGGGGCAGCGCCACTCCCAGCGTGGGAGGGAGACGCCACTCTCCGCCCGGAATCACCCGGCCCACAAGAGGCGGACGGAGAGGGCCCCCCGATTGAGAACGGGGTCCCCACCCGCCCGCCCCCGGGTACGACCGGAGTCCGGGCTTATTTCGTCCGGGGCGGGAGGGTACACCGCGACTCCTCCCAACCCCAAAAGCAACACCCCCCGTAAAATCTCTCCAGGAGGCGGGAGGGCACGCGGGCCCTCCCGCTACACTGCCCTTTCCCGCATCCGTCGCGCCGGGGGGGCAAATAGCGAAAGCCGCCATCGCCCCCCCCCCCCGCCCGCACCCCTTATGGCGGCGGATCCCTGCGACGTCCCACGTCCGCGACCCCTCCGAGCGGGATCGTACCATTCACGATCCCGCTCGGACCTCTCCTTGAGGGCCATGACCTCCTCGCAGAAGGTGGTCACGGCCCTCCATCTTGTCTCGCCAGCAAGCATCTGTCTCACGACGCCTGCCGGCGAAAAATCCTCCCCTATTTCTGCTTTCAGGGTGTGGCGGGCCACCGCAAACACCGGGCACTCCGCCAGCGTGTGCTGTGCAGCGTCCCGCGCCGCCCCGCAGAGCCAACAGTGGGGGGTCCATTCCCTGTTCCTCCGGCACAGGAACTCCCCGAACACCCCGTGTCCGCAGAGCACCTGCGTAACCCGGAACGACAGGGCGCCGTGGCCGCGGTCCCGCCACTCCTATATCATCGGCAGGACCGCCCCGACGGCGCGGGTTCCGGCGGCAGTCCCCTCTGTTAGGGATCTCTGCCGCGACCTGTCGGGCCTGGCTCCGGTGTTCCTCGACCGTCGGCCCCGGCGGGTACTCCCCGGCCTGGCGGAGAGCTCGTGAATACCAGTATGTACTGGATCCGACCTCTCCCTGGTACCGGAGTGGGGTGAGACTCGCCAGGATTATCGCCCCCTCGTAGGAGATCGTGCAGTAGCCCAGCACGATCCTGATGGCCAGCCGGCGCTCCACCCGTCGCAGCAGAGTGCAGCTGTGCCTGCTGAACGCCAGATGGCCGGCCCATATCGGAGCTCCGTATAGGGCTATGGACCGGACGATTCCCACGTATAGGCGGCGAACCCTCACTCCCGGCCCCCCGAGGTTGGGCAACAGGCGGCTAAGATTGGTCGCCACCTGTTCCAATCGGGCAGCCAGGCGGTCGAAGTGAACATCGAACCGCCAGTGGCTGTCGAGATACAGACCGAGGTATCGAAGACCCCGGCCGATCACGATCCGGCACCCGTCGACCTCGAGCCAGAGCTGGGCCGGAGGGGCTACCCCACGCCGAGGATCGAAGATCCACATGGCCCCGGTCTTGTGAGGAGCCAGCGCCAGACCCAGCGCCCGGATCGCTCTTCGCACGATGGCGACCCCCACCTCGGCACGGCGGCAGGTCCTCAACCAGTCCCGCCCGGTGGCCAGCAGGTAGTAGTCATCTGCGAATACCGCGGCCCACACCCCGGGCGGGAGGATCACTCGCAGCGCCGCATTGTACCCCACGTTACATAAGTGGGGTCCCTGTTTGGACCCCTGGGGCACTCCGCAGTCGACCTCCCTCCAGTGCAGCGTACCGTCCCGGCCCGTGTACAGTATCCACCTGCCATCCAGGAAGGCCCCGATGATCCTCTGCAGATACGGGGGGACGTTGTGGTGAACCAGCGCCCCCCGTATCGTCCCATGGGGCAGGGTGTTGAACGGGCTGCTAACGTCCAAGGAGACGCCCAGCGCCACGCCACCCCGGGACGTGGCCGACTCGGCGAGGGTGCGCACCCGCTGAATAGCGTCGATGGTGCTGCGACCCTCGCGAAACCCGAACTGGATGTCGGCCAGATCGGGGCCAACGCTCGACAGGTGGTGGACGAGGCGGTTTGCGATGACACGCTCGAAGAGCTTTCCCACCTCGTCCAACAGCACAATGGGCCGGTACGCAGAGGGAGAATCTGCGGGCCGCCCGTCCTTTCGGAGGAGGACCAGCCGCCCCTCCTTCCAAATGGAGCGGATAACCCCCGCTCCAAAGCGGCGCTGAAGAGGCGGCACAGCCTCGGACCTAGGATGCCGGTCGCGATAACCCAGGCGCGGCCGGGGATGCCGTCCGGGCCCGGGGCGGTGTCCTTGGTCCCGAGCCTTCTGACGGAATCGTCCAGCTCCTCCTCTGTGACCCCCAGGTCGGCGGACCAGGCGACGGACTCCGCCGGCCCTTGCTGGTGGCGCGGGTGCGACGCCCCCCGGAACGGGGGAAGAGGGTGTCTATTACCCGCGTCAGCAGCTGGGGATCCAGGCTCTCCGAGACCGGGGGCGACCGTGCGCGGAGCTTGCCCATGACCATCCGGTAAGAGCGCACCCACGGGTCCTCGTCCAGAGAGCCTTGGAGCTCCTCCCACGCCCGGGATTGCGCGTCCCTGATGGCCTGCCTCAGGGCTACCACGAAGACCTGGTATGTGCCCCTCAGCAGGTCCTCCCTTGCCGGGTCGCGGACTCGAGCCCTTCGGGCGCGCAGCCACTAGCGCCGGGCGTGCTGACACTCGGATCGGAGATCCGCAATGTCGCCCGACCACCAGTACACCTCCCTCCGGGGGGGGCAGGCGCGGGGCCAGGGGCATGGCGGTGTCGCATATTACGGTCATCGCCTCCCGGAACCGCTTGGCCTCCCCCTCAACGTCCGCGACCGGCCCGGCAAGGGCTGCGGCCATCAGCATGACCTTGTCCAGCCTCCTCAGCACCCAGCGACGCAGTGGCGGCTCACGCGCCGGCCGAGGGGTGGCGGGGAGGGAGTAGCCGAACGTGATGTATAGATGATCACTCAGAGTCTCCTTCGCCGCCACCCTCCAATTTTGCACCATGCGCCCGGCCACAGGAGACGCCCAGTCCAGATCCACAATGGATTCCCCCTGAAACCTTTTTTTTTTTTTTTCACTTGGGGGAAATCTTCGAAAGACGCCCCCAGCACTCCTGGGGAGGAGCCGAGGGTAGTGCCGGAATTTTACCGGCTAAAACCCCCACGGTGACCTACACTGTGTGTTGGGGAGGGCCCCGGGACCTCTGACGAACTACACCGGGGCTCAAACACCCATGGCGCGTTGACGCCGCCTTGCTCCGGGGAAGGTCTAGCTATGTCCCTCCCCCTACGTGCCAAACTCCGCCGCCATCGGGGGCCATACCCGATGACGGCACTCCTCGGGCCGCGTGCAATAGGGACCGAGGCCCCAGCCGCGGCCCCCTGCGGCCCTGCGGCCCCGCATATGTTTCGCGGGGCGTTCGCCCCTCCCCGGTGCTCCTCTTCAGGGGGAGAGGGTGCTCTCCCCATCCTCTTCTCCCCGTTGGGGGCGGTGGGCCTGGTATGCAACATCTTCACGGCCCACCGCCCCATCACCCTCAGATAACGCCGTCAGGGGGTCTCCCCCGACGACGCCCCCTCGTTCTTCTGCGGATGGGGTCGGTTCTGTCCCGACCCCGCTCCGCTTCCTCCTTCAGGGCGATGACCGTCTCGCAGTAATCGGTCACCGCCCTCCACTGATTCTCGCCAGGCCGGGGAGGACCCGCCAGGGCCGCCGGCGGGAGATCACCACCAACTTCGCACTGCAGGGCGTGACGGGCCCGCGCAAACGCTGGACAGTGCTCCAGGGTATGTTGCGCGGTGTCCCGCCCCGCCCCGTACTGATGGCGTGCTGCCGTCCCCTACGCTCGGATCCAGTGCAGGAACTCACCGAAACAACCGTGTCCGGTGAGCACCTGTGTGGTCCTAAGCGTGAGCCTTCCGTGGCCGCGGTCCCTCTATTTCTTGAGCACTGGAAGGACCGCCCCGGCTACGCGCTGGGCGGTGGCGCCGCTCTCGACGAGCTTGCGTCGCCACCGACCCAGGGCTCTCTGCCGGGCCGGGCGCCTAATCCTAGCAACAGCTTCGGTGATCTCTTCTGGCGGGATCGCGTCCAGAAGAAGGGCACGCAGACGCCAGAAGACTTTGGCGTCACCCTCCGCCTGGAACATGAAGGGGACAACCCCCGCCAGGGTCATCGCCTCCTCGTAGCGGACCGTGCTGTAACCTCTGATTACCCTGATGGGTATCCTCCTCTCAGCCCGGCGCAGCAGTTGCTGGCTGCGCCGTGAATCCATCAGGGCGTTCGCCCATATGGGCGCACCATAGAGGGCCATGCTCCGCACGATCCCCACGTAGAGACGGCGAACATTATCGTTGGGCCCCCCGATATTGGGCAGTTGACGGGCAAGCGCATTGTTTGCCCTGTCTAGTCTAGGGGCCAGACGACCGAAGGGCTCCTCGAAACGACAGTGGCTGTCCAGGTGGAGGCCCAAGTACCTGTGGCCCTTCCCCACCTGGACGTTGACTCCACTCACATGGACCACCGACTGGGGCGGTGGCGCAACCCCACACCGAGGCGAGTAAAACCAGATCGCCTCGGTTTTGTGGGGAGCTAGCTGAAGCCCCAGCCGCCGGATCCCCGCGGCAACGGCAGCGACACCAATCTCGGCGAGGAGGCTAGTCCTTTTCCACCCCTGACCGACGGCCAACACGTGCGTATCATCTGCGAAGCACGTGAGGCTCACACCGATCGGGAGCTCGACCCGCAAGACCGGGTTGTACCCCAGGTCCCAAAGTGTGGGACCTTTCGCAGAACCCTGGGGTACGCCACAGTCCACGTCCCTCTCGTGCATCTGGCCATCCCGGCCCCTGTACACAATCTTCCTGTCCAGGAGGTAGTCGCCGACGATTCTCCTCATGTAGGGGGGCGCCTTGTGGTGTATCAGCGCCCCCCTTCTTCGACTCCGCAGGCTTGGTCCTTGATGCCTGTTCCTTGGGGGCTGTTCCTGCCCCTTCAACGGCACTCTTCTTCTTCCTCTGGGAAGAGGAGCGGGCACAACCTTTTGCCCCCAATCGATGCCCCGCGGGCCGCCCCAGGTCCGCACAGAGGGGGCACCGCGGGGTGGCGCTACACTTGCTGGCCACGTGGCCCGACTCTCCGCACGCATAGCAGCGGTCGGACCTATCAGCTTCGCAGGTACATCGCTGCCTAACATGCCCTCTTTCCAGGCAGCGATAGCACTGCAATGGCCGCGGTGGTAGCGCCTGTATTCTGGCCGAGGACCACCCGACCAGAACCCTCCCAGAGGCGGATAACTTTTTGAGTGCCGCTAGAGGGCATCTCGCCCAGACAGTCCCCATCCTTTGGGGGGAGGTGCGAATCTCCCCCGTTTTAAATTCTTCAGCGGAGCAACCCCCCGCAGCGGCCAATGCGGCCGCCACCTCCGCCGAGGTGACCGAGTCGTCGACCTAACCTCGCGCATCTTTATGGGGCGGGCAACCCTCACCTCGGTGCCACTGAACATCTGGCGGAGTCGGTCAGCCAACTTGGCAGCATTCTCCGTCCTGTTCTCCCCAGGTAACTCGAGGACCAAGCCAACGGTCCGAGCTCTTCTGGGCATCAACGCCGTGATGCCCAGCTCCTCCAACTTGACCCGCTCGCGGGCCATGAGCATGGCATCGGCGTATGAAACCTTAACCTCGGCAGCTAGGTTGACGGTGACCGCCGCAGTACGAGGAGGGCGGGGGGCCTTCTGCCTGGCAGGTTGGGCCCCGTGCCCCTTAACGCCTTGGGGCGTTCTTCTCCGCTGTCGCCTTCTTCTCCGCAGCTTTAGCGCGGCGGCCAACCACCGTCACCCAGGTCCCATCCGCCGTCCTCCGATGCTCCTCAACAATCCGGGCCATTCTGGCCTCCACAAATGATGCCGGCTGGTCCGGTGCTGAGGAGGGACCTGGCAACGACTCCGTGGCAGGCAGGGACTTATTCCGCACCCGCCTCTCAGCTTCCTTCTTCGATGCAGTGGGGATGGTCGCAGGCGCAGCTCCCTCCTTAGCATGCTCCGCCCACTTAGGCGGGGGCTGGACGGCTGCAATAGCGACTTTGAACTCCGCCCGGAGCCCCGATAGGCCCTTTTCGAGGAGAGCCGCAGATCCCCTCATCAGGTCGGGCTCGGGGCCAACAATCTTCCCCTCCTCTTTTCCAGGTGCAGCAGCTGGGATCGGGACTTGCACCACGGGACATTCAGGCGGGCAAGACTGTAAGTCGAAAGCTTCAACTGCGTCCTTCTTCCTTTTCCTTCCCGCCTCTTCGCCAGACAACGGCGAGCCGGGCCTCGCCGACCTTTCGGATGGGCCGGGGCCTTCAAGCGCCGGCACCTCTGTGGCAGTGACCCTGCACGTAATGTCTGCCAGGCTATTTTGCAGGATGTTGATTTGGGCCTCCTGGGCAGCCACTTGTTCCTCCCGCAGCTTCAGCTGTTCGCGAAGCTCCTTCACCTCTTTATCGGCCCTGGCAGGTGCAGCCCTGATTCCCGCTTCCGTGTGGATGGCCTTAAGGTAGCGGGAGGCCATCCTCAGCTTGCGAACAAATGTCCCTTTCAGCCCCTTGGAGACGCCCGCGGCCTTGTCGATGCTGCGACAGAACTCCAAGGACTGCGCAATAAGGTCGCGCGTGCTGACTTGACTTCCTCCGCCAGGTCCTCAGGGTCCGGGAGGGACCTGCTACCCCGACTCGGTTCTATAGGGTCCTTGTTAGGATCGAGCACCCGCCTCTCCTCCAGCAGGTCAAGTTCCCGGCGCTGGACATCCAGGACTCTCTGCTTAGCCGCCGCGAGCCACACGTACTGGCCCGTGGTTGGCGGGCGACCCCTCTTGCTCGTGCGCCGTGCCTCCAGATATACTGCCGAGGAGAGTGACTCGTCCAAGTCCAAGTCCACCTCACTCTCTCTGGATGCGGGGGCATCAGAGACCGACGGGAAAACTCCGGGCCCTCCTCGTACCGGCCTCAGGGGAGGCCACTCCACATCCGCCCTAGTTAATCGGATGGATAGGTGGCGCACATCCGTTACCCTGCTAGTGCTGGCTGCGCGATATCCTCCGCGCCCGTGTCCCGTCTCGCGTCCTGTTGAACAGCCGCAGTCGTCGTCGGCACGTCCCGTCCAATGTTTGTTGTTGTTGTTGGCGTTTTTAGTTTCAAGTCATCCATAATGTTCCCACGAGTGGGTCGGTCTGTGAGTCCACCCGGGCAGAGCCGCCTTACCCGGGTAAGGCTAGTACACCCGGGGGGTCGCCAGATACCCCGGGGTTGGCCGCTAGAGACTGATGCACCCATCAGCCACAGCTGGCGCTGACTCCATGGGCACCCTCATCACCGCGTACCGCAGCTTGGGGCTAGAGATTTTTTATAGCGGTTGTCATCCTCGCGGGCCGGCCAATGAAGGCAAGCCCCCCGTTCCAGCGAAACGTGACCACTGGGTTACGGTGTAATTGCTTGAGCACTCCGGGTTCGCTACCCGCACCCGACCGCCAAGCAGCCTGGCCCCTGGAGTACTCAACGACGCTGCAGCCACCTTTTCGCCTCTCCGACCCAGGCCTTACCGGCAAGGGAGGCCCTGCCAGGATCCGTAGATCTCACCGGGATCGTCCCGGGTCATCTGCGACGCTACTTCGACAGCAGCAAACGCCCCCCTTTCAGTCGCCTTGTACGACAGGCAGGGGTTACCGTGTCTGTATTCTATCCCCAAGTCACAGGGGAGGTTTTGATGGGTTTTCCTTTCCTTGGTGTTTGGTCCGCGGGAGCTATTTTATTTCACTCCTACCCTCCATGCACTCCGAAAAGTGCATGGTGAGCATTCCCCTATGCGCCACCTGGGGACGCGCCACGTCGTGGTATCACCTCCCCGCCTAGCCAGTACACTTGGCCAGATCCGTGGGTCCCCCTGAAAGCTTTTTCTTTTTTTTTTTTTTTTGGTTTTTGGAAATGCGTTTGCGCACGCGCGGGTTGGTTCCCCTTTTCGTCTATTCGGCTAGAGGGGACCCGGGCAGTGTGGGACACATGTCCGCCCTGAAGGGGCAGCCTGGCGCCCGTGAGGTGAGGGCAAACCCGAAGGGGCAACGCCAGAAAGGGGCAACCTGGCAACCCAACCCTTAAGGGTTGAATTTAGCCCAAGAGTAGGCCACAGCCCTGAAGAGGCGACCTAGACGGGCAGCCCAGAGTGGGCACTCCCGAGGCTGGACATACTACCCACTAAAACCTCTCCCCTAGCGTGGGCCGCCGGCACCTTTTCACTCGTTAGAATTCATAAAGGAATACCAGCGTATAGCCACAACGGCGCTTTGGCACTTCAACGCATTTCGCGTTATTGCGGCCTCCCGCAAAAACGCCATGCGCTAGGCACATGGGGCATCTGCGGATCCTCGCCATTGCACCTCCGATTCAGCGGTAGGACATTTTCAACCTGTACGGTAAGGAACAGGAATTTTTCTTCGGCCACAACCAAGACCGAAGTAAGCCCATTCCGGTGGTCGCGCCATGTGTTCACCTGCCAGGGCAGGAGCTTGCTCTTCGACACAGCCAGGAACCGAGACATCGTATCTCCTCGGCTGACCGTGTCCATCATCGTCCACCATGGTAGGTTGATAATGATGATGTGGCTTATCCTAAATGTCATCACGCCCACCTGACCTTCCACGAGGACAGGCCATTTTTCTTCAGCAACGATCGGCACCGGGGGGACATCCCCAAGGATCGCACCATCCCGGCGTGACCGCGCCACCTCTTCGCCTGCCTAGCATTTTGCCAGGACAGGGGTTCCTCTTCGGCCACGACCAGGAACCGGAGCTCCTGCTCAACGGGCGATCGCGGCATGTCTTCACCAGCCTGCAAAGCGAGGTCAGGAGCTTTCTCTTCGGCCACGACCAGGAACCGGAGCTCCTGCTCAACGGGTGATCGCGCCATGTATTCACCTGCTTCAGCAGGGCTTGCTCTTCGGCCACGATGAGGAACCGGAGCTCCTGCTCAACGGGTGATCGCGCCATGTCTTCACCAGCCTGCAAAGCGAGGTCAGGAGCTTTTTCTTCGGCCACGACCAGGAACCGGAGCCCTTGCTCAACGGGTGGCCGCGCCATGTGTTCACCTGTTTTAACAGGGCTTGCTCTTCAACACGGCCAGGAACTGGGACACCACATTTCTCAGTTGACCGTGCCACATCTTCGTAGGCTGCAATCCTCGATGACTTGTCCCATACATACTTTACACATACACACAAACGCTCTCATGACAAGCATAGTGCTTCGAATGCCCCAAAATGCAACAATAAATAATGAAAAACGAATAATAAATCAATAGGCCCATGAAGCCCATGAATAGAAGAACCCATAAACGAACCATGAATAACCGATGACAGATGAATGCAATAATAAAATAGACATAATAATAACATAATTGAACATGATTAAACGTAATTAAATCTCAAATCACAAAATACAACAGAGAATCAACATGTATATGCATCTAATGCAACAGTGCAATTAATGGAAAAGTTAAAATAAATAAACAAGTAATGAAACAGTTAAAATAAAGAAAGAAACAGTAATAAACAGTAATAAATAAATAAGTAAATAATAAATAAATATGAGAACATGAGAACATGTGAACGAAACATAGGATGCATAGTAAGCGAGTAAGCAAGCAAGCACATGTGAACTCGGCATAAGCAAGGCAAAGGCGTATAACCAACAAAACCTCCAAAACCTCAAACGTCAAACATACAGCCAAGCAACCAAGCAGCAGGAAATGAAATGAATAGTAAATAGTAAAGAGTATTTAATATTTAGCACCAACACACAATATAATCACGTAGTTCATAATAAATTCAAGATGAACTAGAAATTGAAATGAAAATGAATCTGAACCAAGGATGTAAAGAATGTAAGTAAAGTAAAAGACGGTAGACAACAGATAGCAAATACCAGTCATAAGAGAAGAAGTAAACATAGAACGCTGATAATTATTGTCAGAAGTAAAGGGCAAAGTATATAATATAATCAGAAACAGCGGATTCTGTTGCAAAGTAGGCACACGCATCACCACAAATGAAGAAACAGGATCACCATAAAGAAAGAAAGGGTACGCCAAATATGTAGCATAATGAATAAATGTATGTAATGAATAAATGCATGTGTGATAGGGAACTCCTCATAATCATCTATTAAAACTATTAAGATGACTGAAAGAAGAATTACAGATAATAAGAACTGAACTGAGAGCTTATATGATGTGCTCGAGCCAGCGAAGCTGAGAATCCCTCCTGCGAGGCCAAGATAGCCAAGGTAACCAAGGTAATGTAAATTCAAGTCTACTAAGATTATGATTATAATTATTTAAACTACTAGACTGTGCCACGTGTAACCAAGCAACCCTGCAATGAACAGATGTACTTAGAGGACGAGCAACATACAATTGAGCAGACCAATCAGTGGCGCTAACGCCAAACATCGTATACAATACATAATATATTCCTATTACATCGATTAATGAGAAAGGTACCACATCTTCAAAGAAGGGGAAGATTGGCTGGGAATAAAAGCAGAAAGAAGAAATAGATGGTGAGCATAATGTAACACTAATAATTGAAATTATTGTTTGAAATTGTTGAAACTGCTTAAATTTGCTTGCAGGAACATTCCACAGAACCACGACCTCACACTCGATTAATAAGCAAAGATGGTGGAGAAACAAAATGATCAGATGGTGGCAATGAACAATAAATAGGGGACTTATAGCAGTCGGCAGGCCAAGAGACAATAAAATAAAGCAACGACAGGTGTGATACAAATTAAAATAATCAAGTAAGAGTAGACAGTAATTACAAGAATAGAAATGTAAAGAGAAGAATGAAGGAAGAACAAGAAGAAAACAAGAAAGAAAAGAAAGATCAGTATCGAATGACAATGAAATCAAGGTAAAGTATAAATGAAATAAAATCATTGAAGTGTATAAATACTGAAATCATTAACAGGAACCGTATGCCCTCACGACCACTATCATTCCTGAAAGGAACAGAAGAACAAACAGAGCATTGTAGCAGCCCAGAAGAAAATTAGTCAGAAAACGACTCAAATCAGATCAAATCAATGTATAACTTTAATCAATCAAATCAAATGAATGAATGAATAGTAAATAAATAAATGAATGAACGAATACTGAATGCGAGTGAAACAGTTAAAGATATTAAAAGGAGAAAACAGAGAAAATGTAGAAAATGTAGAAAATGTGAAGCGCGTAACAGCATGACCCACATAATGTAATATAATGTAGAAGTAAATAAATGAATAAATGAATACAACAAGTGAGTTATATTCCAACCAATATAGCCGTAAAGATTATTGTCTCAGCCCCTGTAACTTTATAAACTATAAATTATATATTATAAATTACAAATTATAGATCAAATTCATAAATCATAGATCGCAAGTTGTAACTGATTATATCCATGCAAATGCAAATAGGAGATAAAATTGACAACCGGATGGTGTATAAAGGTAAGTAAATAAAATGACAAATAATCAAATCAAGCATAAGCTGCGTGGTTCAGTCAACACCATACTACTACATAATATAAGAATACAAGAAAAAATAAATAAATACTAAATAAATAGAGTATTTAAAATAATATTTTAAATGGTGAGATTACAACAGAAGCCACGCGCCATCAAGCATTTGAATAGACAAAATCACCTATCCTTACAGGAAAATTAACCGTACCTAAATCCAAGTGAATAATGAATGATAAGCGAATGAATGAATGAGTAAGCAATAGAGCGATAGAGAAGTTAAGGCAATTTAAGGCAAATAAAGAGAGTAAAGAAAGTGAAGAAAGTGTACAGCGTAGTATAAAGGCCAACGTAACCGACATAATATAATGTGACACAAAATAAAATAGAATAAGGTACAACAAGTGTAACCATACAATTATTCATCCATCTCATATTAACGCAACCATCCAAGACTAGATCAAATAAATTTACAAAACCCATTGCGTTGAATATGCAATGAGGCAGATTATATTATACTACGCAGAAATCATCTTAAAAGGTACGGTAGATAAAACAATACACTCAGCACTCAACAAGGCAGCCAAGTGTTTCAAATAAAGCTATCAATTATCTTTATTCATTAATTAAGTGTAGAACAGATAATACAATACAAAATATTACACAATACTCACTGAATTTATTGCAGATAATATGTAAAGTATAAGTATGGGTATGGGAATATGTATAAATACAATAGTAATAATAATAATATAGTATAAGTGTAAATGTATGTTACGTCCGGGTTTATTTTACATAACCCGACCTTGCGTTTCCCGTTTTGTGCGCTGCACTTGGAAGAAATTCCCCTGCGGGAGGCGCAAGGAAGGGTATTGACTTGATTTTCTCATCTTCGTATCCTGTCCGCGCTCCCCCTAACTTGTGTCTCTTCGTTGAGTGCGCTGCACTTGAAAATATTCCACACGAAGAGCACAAAGAAAGGGGTTTGAGATTTAAAATAATAATTCTTCTTTTTCTTTTCTCTTACTAGCTTCAATAGTTCAACCGTTAGTATACCAAGTTTGTGTACCTCGCCAGTGCGAAGCACTTGGAAATAATCCCAGACGAGGCACACAAAGGAGGCTATATTTAGCTCTTTCAAATAATACAAAGTCAACCTTTCCTTGAGATGATTGCCTACTCGAAACTGCGTAGTTCGAAAATTTAGAAAGTCAAAACCGTTAAGGGAGAGGTATCGTAAACATCCTCCGCCGCGCGGTTAAGCAGTGCGACGCACTTGGAAATTTCCCAGCTTGACCGTGCCGTACAAAGAAAACTATCGCTCTCCCCTGCTAGCGAGATACCTCTCCTACCTGCGAAGCATCCGTCAGCCGACCTTTCCACAAGGAATGAATGCAATTAAGATCGAAATAATTGGTATGAAACGGAATGAAACTGTTTGAATGACTATGGAATGCGAGGGTTTGCGTGACAACCATTGAGGTTTGAAATTGTCGACCAACGTTCAAGAACGTTCCAAGCGAAGGTCGACTAAGGCAATAAACATCAACAATGAACTAAACGTTAAACGTAGAGCGTTTAGGAAAATACGAAAATCGTTAAAAATTTATGTACGCGGAACTAGTGACAATTAATGCAGCAGCGTATTTGCATACATCCGCGATTTGAAGGTAATTATAAATATCGATGGCCTTTTTCGTAAACCGTCAAAGTACAAATAATAACGGAATGATTTTACATTATTTATCATTAGCCATTCAATAGTAAGTTAAACATCTATTAAAAAGGGGGCTAGATGCTCTTCGTTACCGAAATACTGTTTGCAAATATCATTATAAAAGCCTCTTCGATAATAAATTCAGACAAAGGGCGTAATAGAATATTCCAGAAGTATAGAAACTGCGACGCGTTAAATTCACTAGGCGTTAGAGGGGTAAAAGAAAGAGATAGCTTACGGAAAGACAGAGTCGGAAGAAAGGTCGAGAAGGGATGAGAACTCGGGAAACGCGCTTATACAAAACCAATACGCGCGGGCTTTCCCCTTCGACACGTACCCTGATTTGCCAAATGATGTCCCCACTTTGGGCCCATGATCGCGGGTCGAACCCTGAGATACGATCGCTTGACTGAGGCAAATCACTCTTCGTCGACAAATCGTGAGGTACGTGACGGGGAGCCCGTGTTCGCGTTAAGCAGTAGTTTACGCGTGAAAATCGTTGTAATTAGCTGACCGGTAAAGTCCTTACAAAAGGCAGAGTGCCGGGAGATTGCGGTTCACGTTTCCGCGTAAAAGACTTTTACGAATACGTAAAACTTCACACTTTTCAATATTCTATCTTTTCTCTTTCGTTTTTTTAAATCGCCGTTAATTAATATTTTTCTTTTTCCGCGTCGCGTCGTTTTGATATTAGTTTTCGTATCGTCTCGTAACCGTAACACCGTCGAAAGGCCGGTCGCGAACGCGTAGTGCGTGTGACAAGTTTCTCATCTTTTCTTCGCCTTCCAGATTTCCAGACAACACCAGCGACTACTAAGCAAATTTACTAATATCTTGTCATATATTATCTAACATCGAGCTTGGTAAGTTTATCTATTTCATTTTGTCCAATACGACGAATCTGGATTTAGTGAGGCAAAACGGGCGATCTTGAAACCGCGTGTTCTGGAAGTTTCCCCCGAGATTGTTCTGTTCAACGTTTATTGAAGGTATCGAAGAACATCTCGCAATCTTAACAATAATTCCGTTCGCGGTAATGAGAGGCGGCCCATGAAACCGTTGGTTTAGGAAGCTTTTCCCCTTGGGACCGTTTTCCTCTCATCGTAATTTAATTGCTCATTGAAATCGCCGCTCGAATCAACTTTAATTTCTGTTCTACGATTCAACAGTTTCAATATAACTTAATTTCGCCGATCTTGTTAAACATATATCTAAATTGCAATTTTTCTTTCTATATTCCCGACAGCTCGAATTCTTTGTAACCAATCTCATTACTGTTATGCTTTTCTTTTTGAAATTATATTTCTTTTGTTGCACATAACTAGTTTCAGATTCATTTTAGTTTAACACACTTCCTTCCTAACATTCACGCTAACCATTCTTGGCACAAATTCGCACGAGGGGCCCGTATGGGACTAGAGCATTGACGAACTCAATCTAACAACACAATTTTCAGAATCTTATTAGGAAAATTAAACGATTCTTTTTTTTTATTGTTTCGGTTGTTAACGACCTAACATCGTCGAGCGCGATCGGGACTGGTGGCAGCGAAAATACCGTTCTCATCCGCGTATTAACACCTAATAAACTAATTATCTTATTCTTTTTTTTATTTTTGTACGTCGCGCGCCGTATCACTCGCTCGCGACGTAACATGTAAATAAATATGTAAATGAATAAATTAATAAATGTGATATAACAAGAAACGGAGCACAATAGCACACACTGCCATTCATCGCAATGGGTACACGCACCAATCACAAACAGACACGCACCGATATTCAATATTCAACATTTAATAGTTTAATCAACATTCAGTAATTTAATGATTTAATCAATAATTCAATATACGGTCCTACTGCATGTCTCAACCGAGTATATGGCACATGGAGATGGAGAAAACCAGTGCCGCCGATGATCATGTCAACCAAAGATAAGAAACCGAGTGAAACTTAAGCCATAAACTCTACGCCATGTAGATGCGTAACCTTCGAGAAATTTCGTAAGATTTTACAATTCGTCCCGTTATGTCTGTTGTCTATTAAATTAGCTATCAAATTAACTAATTGATTATTACACGGAATGTACACGCTCCCGTGATCAAATACATCAATAAAATACTTTCAATAAATTACAATGACCGAAACCAAGATAGAAATAGAAATAGAATGCAACGGAAGGTAACGATAGCGGAGAACATCCCGGTATCTCGGTAAATAAAGTACACAACACTATCCGTTGATAATAATTACAAATTATCCCTGGTTGGTAACCATCCGCGGCATGAGCAGACAAATATTACCGGCCACAAGCATTCTATCTACCATATAATACTCGGCCGTTCACTCCGTAACGGTTATCGACAGACAAGTTATCTGCCGCGCAGTGGTTACCCACCACGCGCCAGTTACCCGTTAGACAGTTACCGACTATAGACCTGTCCATCGTGCAGCCGCGCAATCCTAGGAAACCATACTTACCATCAGACTTACCATTAAAGATAAGTCTGATATACAACGCTATTCGCGAAAGGTAAAGGTAATTATACTGAAAGTAAAAGGTAACAAATAAAACTTCAAGACGGGCCAAAGTCAAGAATAAATTTATTAATAAGTAAGTCAAAGCTACGATTATCATTTATTGTGTAAATCATTTATGTTTGTAAATAAAATGAACTAAAATATATAGATATAAATATGAATATGAATATAAATGTAAACATAAATATGAATACAAACTATAAAGAAAGTGAACCTACCATAAAGCTAGATTAATAACAATTATGGAAGAAATCAACCCGTATAAAACCCGCAGATTGCGCGGAGTGCAGGACACACTGCGCTAGCACATTATCGCGGTGCAGAAAACAAATTGTGCAGAAGTACCGAAAATAAAGGAAAACAACCGCCAAGGAACGAGAGGCCGAATAAATAAATAAACTAGAATAAAACAAATAACATAAGACACTTAACCAAATAAACCAAAATGAAAATGAAAATGAAAATCAAAATCAGAATCAAAATCAAAATAAAATAAAAATCAAACAACGCATGTAATCAAACAAATCTCATACAACCAGTCAAGCACACAATTAAATAGTATTAACTGATACTAATTTACGGAATAAAATAAAATAAAATAAAATAAAATAAAATAGATCAAATCAAACAAGATCAGATCAATTAACAGGGAAGGAATAGGATGTGAGCCTAGCATAATGCATGACATAATGAATAATAATAGATAAATAAATAAATAATATAACAACGCGGTCAAGAAAATCGCAAAATTTAAACATTATACTGCCGTACCGTTTAGAAAGAATTGAATTCGCCTCAAACTCTTCCCTGCACATCTCTGCATGATAAGTCCTCGGAATCTCGAAAGGCTTGACAAGGATGTACAAGGTCGAGGAGGAATGAAAATTAACAAATAAATGTGTAAGATAAATGAAATATATAAGACAATACTTATAATCGATCAAACCATAATTATAAGTACATGAATTCTGCAAGCCCACCAAGAAGGTTGAATCATTCAAATAATTAAATTTAAAATAAAATAAAATACAGATAAAATACGAGTACAAAGCAATAAGAAAAATAATGAAATAAAATAAACGTAAAGTAGAATAGGCCATAGAAATGTCAAATTCAGAGATGAGATGACGGATGACAAATTATTTACAGAAACATAACCCTAAAGTGTCAGAGCCACCAAGTGTCAAACCAGTATGCAAGGACTTGTTAAAAGAAGCAAGTTAGCAGTTAAGAGAGCTGACTTGCAACTGAAAATGAAAAAGGGAAGAAAAGAAGGGAAACAGGGTAAGATAATAACATACTATAAAATAGCAGGAATAAGCCCATCCTGATGACACGGATATTAATTTACAGGAACAGCACACCGTCACATCATCAGAAAGAACCTTACAATTACCAGAGAGAGACGTCGTGCACGAGTTGAATTAAAGAATATTAAAGAAGAATGAGAATAATATGAAAATGTCCAAGGAATATCAAGGACGTACAGGCAACAAATCAAGAATCAAGAAATCAAGAAGGCGATAATGAAATAAAATAAAATAGCGATAAACAGTGATGGCGTAGCACAGATAAAGTATAAAAATATAAACCGAATGGAGGAAACCATAAATAAATACATTAAACATATTAATACCATCCACGACACTCTGTACCATCATGAAGATCAAAATAAGCTAAATCATATCAATTACTTTAATTCAATTCAATTCAGAATGAAGAACAAATGAGAGAATGAAAGAATGAGCGACAGAACAGTAAAGTAGTTAATTAAAGATATTAAAGAAGAATGAGGTAAATAATAAGACATAAATTATAAATTGAAGGCCGTAATCCAGCAACATAATGTAAAATAATGCAATGTAACGTAAAACAGTGTAATGCAATGTAATGTAATGTAGTGTAATGTAATGTGAAGAAAATGAATATAATGTAAAGAAAGAGACATAATGTAAAGAATATGAAATGTAATGTAATAAAATAGAATACAAAATACAGAAATTGAACTGAACGTATACCATAACCGTAAAGATTATCATCCCAATTACCCTATTTCTTAATCAAAGCAGACTATAAGTCAGATTGTAAATGATAAATAATAAATGATCATGCCACTGCAAACGCAAGAAGAACCGATTATTAAATGACATATCAAGATAAATAACTAAAGCGACAAAACAAATCAACATTAACTGCGTAGTTCAAATAGGAACTAGAAAGTAGAAAGTAGAAACTGATCACCATATGAGGTATCAAGATAGAATAAATAAAACAATAAAATCAAATCAAATATAAAGAACGTAGCTAAATTAAACACCACATCATTGTACAATCGAACAAGTAAGTCTGATATTAAACAATCAAACCACTATCAATCAATTGTGAATAAATTATGAATAGACATTTGCACAGACAAAACCATTCATCATCACAGAAAGAACACATCAAATCCACTGGCCTTGATCAATCAAAATAAAAATGAATAAATAAATAAATAAACAATAAATAATGAATGAATATTGAAGGGAGCCAACAGTTGAAAGGATTGTGAAATTATAAATTATAAATTAAGAAATCAAGAAAATAAAGAAAATGTAAAGTGTAAACTGTAAAGTGTAATGTGTAAGCAAAATAACCAGCACAATATACTGTGATATAAAACAAATAAAAGAATAAGATACAGTGAAGATACAGTAAGATACAGTGAAGTGAATTTCAAAATAATATAACCACAGATAATATAAACCATAGAATAGACACCTTCAAAGATGTCGGGTGACAGAATTTACAGAGATATAACCTTCACCCTAACCCCTAATGTGTCAAAACAAGGATTGTCAACAGGAAGCAAGAACAGTGTAAGAAGACTCGTTAAGAATAGGAACAAGAACAAGATTACCAATTAAAAAGCCTGATAGTCAACCTAGAAAAGGAAACAGGCAAGGTAAGATAATAATTGTAACAACGCACCATAAAATAAACAGGAATAGCACAACTTAATAACATGCATATCAATTCCCACAGAAAAGCACACTGTCAACCTGTTATGACAGAACTATACAATACCAATACCAGAGAGAGACATCATGAATTAAGTGAATTAAAGAATATCAAAGAAGAATCAGAATATCCAAGGATATATAACAGGCGACAAAACAAGAAGGCGACAATGAAATAAAATAAAATAGTGATAAACAGTGATAACGTGGCACAAATAAATTAAAATATACAATATAAGTATATTAAATATAGAATAACCGCATAAAAGTAAACCATAAATATGTTAATATAATCTACAAAACTTTGTACCACCATGAACATACAATTAAACTAAATCATAACAATAACTTCAATTCAATTTAATTCAGAATGAATGAACCATGACGGAATAAAGAATGAACAACTGATCAGTGAAGTCATTGATTCAAGAAATTAAAAGAATGAAGTAAATAAGAAAGTGTAAAGTATAAAGTGAAAGCCGTGGCCAGCATAATGTGAATAATGTAAAGTAACGCAGTGTAATATAATGCATTGTAACGTAATATAACATAAAACAAATGAACTATAATGAAATAGAATACAAAATACAAAAGTGGGCTCACTAAAATATAACCATAAAGATTATTCACTAAATACTCCATTCCTTTATACAAGTAAATTATAAGTTAAATTGTGAATGGTAGATGGTGAATGATAAATGGTCATGTCAATGCAAATGCAAATAGAACCGATTATTGCATGACGTTTCAAAATAAAGTGAGTAAACAGCAAATAAACTAAATAAATCAAATCAAATGTAAACTGCGTAGTTCAATTAACACTATACTACTGTATAGTGTAAAAATAAATAAATAACTCAACAAGTAGAGTATTTTGAACTAACATTTAAATTGTGAATTAAACAGAAACCATACACCATCAAAGCATTTGGATAGACAAAACCATTCATCATCACAGAAAAATAACAAAATTAAGATAAATCAAATCAAATCACTAACTTCAGCTGATCAGAGTGAATGAATGAATGGATAACGAATAATGAAAGAGTGAATGAATGAATGAATAACGAATAATGAAAGAGTGAATGAATGAATGAATAACGAATAACGAAAGAGTGAATGAATGAATGAATGGATCAAAGAAGGAAGAGAGAAACAATAGAATACCAGCAAGTACAAGTTAAAGTTGAATAGACCATTGAAAAGTAAAATTCAGGGATGAGATAACGAATGACAAATGACAATTATTTACAGAAACACACCCCCAATGTGTCAAAGCAGTGTCAAGACCAGCATGCAAGGACTCGCTAAAGGGACAAATATCAAATAAGAGAGCTGAATTGCAACTGAAAAGGAAAAAAGAAGAAGAAAAGAAAGGAAACAAGGTAAGGTAGTTTCAACATACTATAAAACAACAGAAATAACCAATACTGGTGGCATGAATATTAAATTTAAATTTACAGAAACAGCCCATCGTCATGGAAGAGCAACATTATGACCAGAGAGAGACGTCGTGGATCAATTGAATTAAAGAATATCAAAAGAGCATCAAAATGTCCAATGAATATCAAGAATGCACAGGCAAATCAAGAACCAAATCAAGAAGCGATAACGAAATAAAATAAATAGCGATAACAGTGATAATGTGGCACAAATAAATTAAATATATAAATATAAGTATATTAAAATATAGAATATAGAATAAAGAATAACGAATAACCGTATGGAAACAAATCATAAATATATTAATACAATCTACAGAACTTTTGTACCATCATGAGTTAAAATAAATTAAATCATAACAATTGCTTTAATTCAATTCAATTCAGAATGAATGAACAGAGACAGATTGAAAGAATGAACAACTGAGTGAAGTGGTCAATTAAAGATACCAAAGAATGAGTTAAATAAGGTAAATAGTCATAAGTCATAAATATAAAGTGAAGGTAGTAACCAACATAATGTAAATAGCGTAAATAATGTAATGTCACGTAATATAATGTAAAACAAAATGAATTATACTAAAATAAAATACAAAATACAAAATACAAGAAGTGAACTCAATAAAATATACAACCGAACAGATTATTAGCCACGATACTCCATTTCCTTACCAGAATAGCCGATAAGTTAAATTATAAAATATAAATCGCAAATGATAAACGATGAATGATTATGTCAATGCAAATGCAAATAGGACTTACTATTGAATGTTGTATCAAAATAAAATAACTGAAGCGACAATAATCAAATCAAATATAAAGTACGCAGTTCAATAAACACTGCACCAGTATATAGACTGAATAAATAATTAAATAAATGAGTAAATAAATAAGGATACTTAAATAACAAGGTTATAATAAAACCACGCACAATCAAAGCATTTGAATTGACAGAACCACCCATCATCACAGAGAGAGCAAAACTAAAGTAAAAATAAAAGTAAAATAAATCATATTCATTAACTTTAATTGATCAGAATGAATGAGTGAATGAATAATGAATGAATGAATGTATGGAACCATTAAGAAAGTTAAAGATTAAGAAAGCTAAAGATTAAGGAAAATAAAGAAGGTAAGGTGTGATTGAAAACAAGAAGCAGGAATGTATCAGAACGAATGAACAATGATAGAATGGAAGAATGAACGACTGAACAGTGAAGTAATCAATTAAAGATGTAACGGATAACCGCCTGGGGGGTTGCCGGCTCAGCCGGTAAGTCCAGGGTTCAGGCGAACGAATGAATAGAGTCGGTTGGTAGTGGGTAAAAGTAAATATATTTCCTTAATTCTAGTCTCTTAGGTTACATGAGTACTTAATCCTACGGCCCTGGGGTCCTTACAATCTAGCGGTCTTAATCCTACGGCGCGGTACTTAATCCTGTGGTGCTTAATTCTACGGCGCGGCGCGGTCGCGGTCGCGCGACGGAAAGTTGGCCGTCGTTAGCGCGGCGTTTCGGTGCGGCGGGGGTAGCGGGAGGTCAGGGTGATCGGGTGTCCGATGCCTTCATGGGCGGACGGCCGTAAAGACAACCCGTCCTATACCCAGGCAGTTAGGGGACCGTGCTCCGGTGGACGCCGTGGAGACGTAGTACGTCCGGGCCGGCAGTCAGGAAGCCGCCGAGAGCGAGCTCTCGGCCGTGGCCAAGGATACAGCTGACTTTATCGGAGGACGGCCGTAAAGACAACCCGTCCTACCGAACGCTGCTGGAGGATTCGAGGGTGCCAAAAATCGTAGCTGATCGTGTCTCTTTATCGCTTGTCGTATGGTTCGCTTCCGAGTGTCGATCTGGTTTCTGCCGCGTCGCGGCCCGGTATATCAATACTCGCGAGGCCGTTCTCCTCGCGAGTTCGCGGTACGCGCGGTCGCCACCTATCGGCGGCGTCGGTACTAGCGCGCTGGCGGGGCCCGTGGTTTCGCGGCCTCGGGCTCCTCACAGTCTCCCCCTCCCCTTCTAGGCCGCGAAACCCCGGAATGGGAGGGATCCCGGAGGGAAGCGATGATGGTGTTTAGGTGGGGGGTTACCCCCTCGAGCTTAAATCTAGGCCTTACATACTAAGAACAACAAGAAGAAGAAAAAAAGAAAAAAAAATGCTATGTACATATCCAAACCCTCAGCCGACTTTCCGTGGGGCGACCTCGCTTAGGGTTTGGTTGTCGGCGTGTTGGGGCCTGGTGGATCCTGTGGTGGTGCGGGCCCCAGTAGTGCTCGGACTCGGACGCGGCCTGTCCGGAGTCGGCGGACGGCCAGGGTGACGCCGTTGGCCAGGGCCACGTAGGTGGGTCGTCGACGGGAGAGGACCCCGTAGTCGAGGACGGCCTCGTCCGTCCTCCCGGTGGTGACGCTGACGGCCTCCGGTACTGGATGGTCGGCGGGGCCGCTGCTTGGGCGGTGGGCTCGCCGGTTTTGGTGTCGGGGCCGGTTGTGGAGCCCGGTAATGGGCGGTGGTGGCGTCCATGCTGGCGACGTTTCGGCTGGCGTTGGCGGGTCCGGCTGCGCCCTGCTGGCGTGGCCGGCGGTGTGGCTGATGCGGCCGCTGTACTCGGCGGGTCCGGTGTTGGGCCGACCGACGGTGTTGGCGGCGCCGATGGTGGCTGGGCTGGCGGTGGTGCGGCCTGTCGAGTCGGCCTGGCTGGTCGGGTTGGTCTGGCCGGTCGGGTGGCCCTCCGGGTGGCTCCGGCTAGGGCCCTTGCCCTGGCCATCGCGTCGGCCCGGTCGGCTGGTGCTGCCCTGGCGACGCGGTGGTGTCGTTGGGGAGCCGGGGGCAAGGCCTCCGGTCCTTCTGGCTGCATCGGCGGCTGCGCGGTCGGCGCTACGGTCTCCGCCACGTCTAGTCCTGGCGGCTGGCGTGGCGGCGGCAAAACACGTGGGGGTGGCCCCACCATGCGGACTGGTCCGCGGAGATCCTGGATCCGGATGATCCGGGGTCGAGCCTCGGGCGGTCGCGCGTCGCGGCGGCCCAGCGGCGTAGTGGTCTCTTTTACTCTGTGCGGCATGCTTGCTGCTCGGTTTATATTCATTCGCGGGTTTGCGGCTCGTTATATATTCGCTCGCTGGGTCCTTCGCCTCGCGAGTTCGCGGCTCGTGGATTCTCCCCCTGGTGGTAGAGCGATTAATGTCTCTTCGCGGTTCGCAGCTCGCGACCTGGCTGTCGTCGATGGTGGGGCACGGCTTGAGGTCCTGGATGTGTGCCGTGCGCAGTTTGCCTCGCTGCTCTCGGAGACGCACCACGTTTGGGCCGAGGCGTTCGGCGACTACGTATGGGCCAGTGAATTTTGGGGCCAGCTTGGCGTTGTAATGGTCTGCGGCGGAGGATAGTGGGTGCTCTCGCCGCATGACCGGATCCCCGACCTTAGGGGCCCAGGCTCGCCTCCTCAGGTCGTAGTATTTCTTTCGGGACTGCTGAGCCTTGCCGAGCGCCCGTTGTGCCATGGTGAGCGCGTCCTGGAGTCGCGCTAGGGTTTCCTCGTGGTCACCGATGGCGGCGAGGGCGTTGTGGCTGCTCCCCGGAACGGCCAGTTCGCGGCCAAAGTTTAGGTAGGCCGGCGTCTGTTCGGTGGCTTCGTGTTGCGCGGTGTTATACGCGAAGGCTAGTTCTGGCAACCACTCATCCCAATCGCGGTGGCCGGTGGTCGTGGCCTGTGCGATCATGGTTTTTAATACCCGGTTGGTGCGTTCCACCGGGTTGCACTGCGGTGTGTAGGGCGGCGTCTTGCGGTGCTCTATCCCGTAGGCGGCTAGGTGGGATGTGAAGTCGCGGCTTTCGAACTGGCGCCCGTTATCCGTGATGACCATTCTCGGACGGCCGAATCTCATCACGATTCTTTCCCGGAATGCCCGGGTGACGGCTGGCGCCGTGGCTTGGCGTAGCGGTTGAAGTTCCACCCATTTAGTGAACTTATCCTGCATTACCAGGAGCGTGGTGTGGCCTTTTCTGGATCGTGGTAGGGGCCCTACCAGGTCGGCGGTTACTACCTCCCACGGGCTGCTGGTTGGCGTTGAGTGCATGGCGCCGGCTGGGGCCTGCTGCGAGTGTGCGAGGCAGCTCGGGCAGCCGCGTACGTGCCGGGCGGCGTCGCGAAACATGCCTGGCCAGTAGTAGCGACGGGCCAGCCGGGCGTTGGTCTTCCGGATGCCCAGGTGGCCGGCGGTTGGTACGTCGTGATTCTCGGTTAGGATGTGTTGCCGGCGGTCCTTCGGTACGCACTCTTTCCACTCCAGGTCGGGGTGGAGGCCTGTGGAGTCGGGTATGTGGCGGTAGAGCTGGTTGCCTTGCAGGCGGTATTCCGGGTGTTTCCCTGGGTCGGTTTCGACTGCCTGTCGGATCCGGTCGTACCATGGGTCCGGCCCGTTGACGGTGTCCGCCTCCTCTTCCGGCGGGTCCTCCGGCTGGCGGGACAGCGCGTCGGTCACTAGGTTGTTCTCCCCTTTTCGATAGCGTACCGTAAAATCGTAATGTTGGAGCTCCATGCTCCAACGGGCGAGGCGGCCAGACGGACTGTCTAGCGTTTGCAGCCAGCGGAGGGCTTGGTGGTCGGTTAGCACCGTGAAGTGGTACCTCTCCAAGTAGGGGCGCATTTTCCGGATCCCCCAGACGATAGCTAGACATTCCCGTTCGGTGGTGGAGTAGTTTTTCTCCGCTCGGTTGAGGGATCGACTGGCGTAAGCGACCACGTGTTCCTCGCCGTCGTAGTCCTGAGTTAGGACGGCGCCGAGCCCCTCGCTACTGGCGTCCGTTTGTAGCGTGAATTCCCGGTTGAAGTCCGGGCACGCGAGGACCGGTGCGGTGGCCAGGCGGTGCCGCAATTCGAGGAATGCGGCGTCTTCCTCGGCGTCCCATCTCCAGCGGGCCCGCTTCTGTAGCAGCCGATTCAACGGCGCGGCGAGGTCGGCGAAGCGGGGAATGAACCGGCGGTACCACGAGGCGGTTCCCAGAAAGCGGCGCAACTCTTTGGCGTTTTTCGGTGATGGGATGCCCTTGATAGCCTGGACTTTGTCGGGGTCGGCCCTGACCCCTTGGCTGGTGACTACATGGCCGAGGTATTTTAGCTCGGTGCGTCCGAAGCAGCACTTCTCGGGGTTGAGTCGGAGGTTGGCGGCGCGGAGCCGTCTGAAGACCTCGCGGAGGTTGGCGAGGTGTTCTTGGAACGTGCGTCCCAGCACGATAATGTCGTCCAAGTAGGCGAAGCACCAGGGGGCCAATTTGGGCCCGACTACTTCGTCCAGTAGTCGCTGGAAGGTGCTTGGTGCGGAATGGAGTCCGAACGGCATGACTCGGAACTGGAAGAGTCCCCCCCCCGGGGACGGTGAAGGCGGTGATGGGCCGGCTGGCGGTGTCCAGCGGCACCTGCCAATAGCCGTTGGCCAGGTCGAGGGTGGTGATGAAGCGGGCCTCCCGTAGTTTGTCCAACGTGTCCTGGACCTGCGGCAGCGGGTATGCGTCTTTCACGGTCCGCTGGTTGACTTGGCGGTAGTCGACGCAAAACCGGTAGGCTCCGTTCGTTTTGCGGACAAGCACGACCGGCGAGCTCCACGGACTGTGGGAGGGCTCGATGATGCCGTCGGCTAGCATTTTGTCTACCTCCTGGTCTATGATCGCCTGTATGGCCGGGTTTCGAGGTGTGTACCGCTGTTTGGCGGGTTCGGCTCCCTCCTTCAGGCGTAGTCGGTGGCTGACCCAGGTGGTGGTGGGCCGCAAGTGTTGGAATTTTGGCAGTTCTTCGTCCAGGAGTCGTTGCAGGGCCTGTTGTTGAGCCGGGGTGTAGCCGGTCGGCCCGGTCGGTTCGACGGCCTCAGCGGTGTCTGGGCAGTCCCACTGGCATGGGCCGATCCGGATGCTGGTGCTCATGCGGCCCAGCACGTCCATTCATAGCAGGACGGTCTGGCTGAGGGTGGACAGTACCCCGTAGCGGTGCCGGACCGGTTGTCCGTTAATGGTGGCCTGCACCTCGATTTCGCCATCCGTGACGGTCTCGGTACCGTCGGCGACCCGTAGTGTTTGCCGGTGTGATCGCCAAATATCGCCGTTCCTGCGGCACAGCTCGGCCAGGTCGCTCCTTATGTACGAGCGGGTAGCTCCGGTGTCAACGAGGGCGCGGTATCGCCGCTCGTGGAGCAGGAACTCGAGGTGGATGCGACCATCGTCGCTTACTTCTCGGCGGCTGGCGTCTGGTCTGATTCTGGCCGGGCGGCGCCTGATGGCCCGGCCCAGCGTTGGTTTCCCGCCGGGTGACAGTGGCAGTCGGTCGTGCGGGTGCCGGCTGTCCCGCAGTAACTGCAGAACAATCGGCCCGGGCGGCGGCATTCGGTCCGGAGGTGGCCCCGCTGGCCGCATCTCCAGCAGCAGGTCTCCCGGTCGTAGTTGCTGCTCGCCTCGGCTGCGTGGTGCCGGGGGGCCCGGCTGGGCTTCTCGGCTGGTGGTGGCGACTGTTTCTGTCGCCTTTGGATCTCTTCGAAGTCGGTAATGAGTCGGAACAGGTCCGACCGGGTGCGGACGTCACCTCGGTGAATGTAGAGGTGGTACTCCGGGAGGAGGTACCGGTGCAGTCGGTTTAGCTGGTCTGCCTCCGTCAGGCCGCCGTGGCGGCGCATGAGGGTTTCGAGCGCCGTGATGTAGTCTCGGGCTGGCTCCCCTGGTCGTTGTTCCCGGCGGATGATCTTCTCCATCAGGTCCTCTGGCTCCTGGCCGGGTAGGTATTGCTCGTAGAACTCCTTCTCGAACTGGCGCCAATCGGACCAGGCGCGGCGTCTATTGAGGTACCACGTGTATGCGGACCCTCGTAGTAGAGCGGGCAGGCCCCGGAGCAGGTGGTCCGAGGAGAGGGCCAGCCCCTCGTAGGCCTTCCAATCGGTCCAGGAAGTCCTCGGCATCTCGGCCGTCGAAAGAGACGCCGCTCTTTCGAAGGCTGTCCCAGACCTGGAGGTCGGGTGGCGGGCTGGGTGAGCTGGCGGCCGCTGAGGTGGCGCCTTCGGCGCCGGCCGGTTCCTTGGCTGGCATCGTCCGGTGGTGTGCGGCGACTCGGATCCGGAGGTCGTCTATGGTCCCGCTGGAGTCCAAGCCCCAGTCGTCGGCGAGCTTGATGAGTTCTGGTTTACGGAGGGCGTATATCCAACTGACTTTATTCATTCGTCCTTTCGCGAGCAGAGTCCCTGTTCGGGCGCCAATGTAACGGATAACCGCCGGGGCGGTTGCCGGCTCAGCCGGTAAGTCCGGGGTTCAGGCGAACGAATGAATAGAGTCGGTTGGTAGTGGGTAAAAGTAAATATATTTCCTTAATTCTAGTCTCTTAGGTTACATGAGTACTTAATCCTACGGCCCTGGGGTCCTTACAATCTAGCGGTCTTAATCCTACGGCGCGGTACTTAATCCTATGGTACTTAATTCTACGGTGCGGCGCGGTCGCGGTCGCGCGACGGAAAGTTGGCCGTCGTTAGCGCGGCGTTTCGGTGCGGCGGGGGTAGCGGGAGGTCAGGGTGATCGGGTGTCCGATACCTTCATGGGCGGACGGCCGTAAAGACAACCCGTCCTATACCCAGGCAGTTAGGGGACCGTGCTCCGGTGGACGCCGTGGAGACGTAGTACGTCCGGGCCGGCGGTCAGGAAGCCGCCGAGAGCGAGCTCTCGGCCGTGGCCAAGGATACAGCTGACTTTATCGGAGGACGGCCGTAAAGACAACCCGTCCTACCGAACGCTGCTGGAGGATTCGAGGGTGCCAAAAATCGTAGCTGATCGTGTCTCTTTATCGCTTGCCGTATGGTTCGCTTCCGAGTGTCGATCTGGTGTCTGCCGCGTCGCGGCCCGGTATATCAATACTCGCGAGGCCGTTCGCCTCGCGAGTTCGCGGTACGCGCGGTCGCCACCTATCGGCGGCGTCGGTACTAGCGCGCTGGCCGGGCCCGTGGTTTTGCGGCCTCGGGCTCCTCACAGGCATAAAGTATAAAGTGAAGACCGTAACCAATATAATGTAAATAATGTAATGAATGTAAAGTAATGTAATGTAATATAATGTAAAACAAATGAAATATACTAAATACAATACAAAATACAAGAAATGAGTTCAATAAAATATAACCATAAAATTTATTAACTACAACACCCTATTTCCTCAGCTAGGTAGATTATAAGTTAAGTTATAAATTATAAATGATAAATGGTGAATGATAAATGCTTATGTCAATGCAAATGCGAATAGAACTAATTATTGAATGACGTTTCAAAATAGAGTAATTAAGGCGACAATTAAACCAGATTAGTTATAAACTACGCAGTTCAATAAACACTATACCAATGTATAGACTAGAATACATAAATATATAAGTAAATAAATAATAAGGATACTTAAATTGTAAGATTATAACAAACGCACAATCAATCAACGCATTTGAATGGACAAAACCACTCATTATCATAGAGAGAGCAAAACTAAGATAGAATAAAATAAAATAAATAAAATAAATAAAATAAATAAAATAAATAAAATAGATAAAATAAATCATATTCACTAACTTTAATTGACCAAAATGACTGAGTAAAGAATTCATGTAACGATTACAGAAATTGAAGATTGAAGATTGAAGATTAAGGAAATAAGGAAAGAAGGCGTGAATGAAGCAAGAAAGCATTAATGCATTAATGTAATACAATTATAAGTAAAGGAAAGGAAAGTAAGTAAATGAACACCCACCACCCAACGAATATTTCACAACAAACTACACCAAGAGCACAAAAGCAATCAATCACTCCTCGCACAGCACCATTAAAACAATCATTAAAACAATCATACTGAAACTGTAACAAAACTAAAAACAAAACTGAAACTACAAGAAAACAGTTAATAACACAACCCGGATTGTCCAATTCATTTATTTAAGCATATTACACTGCTGCATCGTCACAAATATAAAATGAAATGAAAATAAAAGAAAATGACAATGAAATATGACAGAAAATGAAATGATAATGAAAATGAACTTGAACTAATCTAATCAACGAAACAGCAATGCAAGTCATGTAAACCATAAACACACCTTATACACTGATATAAACCATTGATAATTAACCGATGAGATTCACAAAACAAAGTAAAAGAACAACAACGGTAAATACATAAAACAATGGAACGATAAATGAATTGAACAATGAAATAACGTAACAAGGCATAGATTGCGCAGATTTATTAAGCACATTATACAATTATATCGTTGTGAATAAATAAATAATAAATAAAATAAACTTCACTTCAATGAGACAAAATAAAAATACGATAATAAGCAATAACAATATTACGCGAGTTGCATAAATCAACGAGGCACATCACCCCATCGTACTTTAGTAAATAAATAAATAAATAAATGAAACAAATGGTACAAAACGCACAAAACAGAATGAAATATGAATATATAATATGACCGGCGAAGAAACGTAAAATAGATGTAGAACACCATGAACAATGCAATAATAAGACGAAACATGAAAATAATATGAAAATAAAATAGATGTAGAATAAACCCGTTAAAATGACTAGAAATTAAATGAATAAATGGGTAAATGGATAAATAAATGAAATGAAAAGACTATACCGCGAGCAAACACCGAATAAACACCAGATAATAGAACAATCGATTGATCGTGTTGCGTGTCCGTTCACGGTGTATAGGGATTTTAAGGGAATTTAGCGCAGGTAAGGTGCTTCGTGGACCGCGAAGACGCTCCGCTCGCAAGGCGCGAAAATAAAACAAATAAACTATGTTTCACAGTTGATTAGGACTTTAATTTTAAGAATTTAATCAGACTGTTTCAAAAAATATATGATGTTGATTTGCGGCACGAGAACAACTTTGCAGAGTCAAGCGACAAAATCATTCTGAACGTTCAACGCTTGGCGGAGGAGATCTTCGCGCGTCGTCGGTCGATTCCCCTTCCTTGATGGATCCTGGATCCTCCCTCAGGATCATCCCTCGTCCAATGGTGGAGGAGTCCACCCCGTCTCGCGTGGGCCCCTGCTCCTGGCTGTGGTCCACCCTCAGGCGCGTGGAGGTGGAGGCACTCCGCCAAGACGCTAGAACGTTGCAGCGCACATGTGCTACGAGAAAGCGTGGGACCCAGAGAAAATAGGAAAAGACAAGACCTTGTACTTGCCAAAGGCAACTCTTGAGGAAATTTACGATCCTCTTAGAATGCATGAAAAGACAGGATATCGAAAAAGACTTCGTATCCTTTAAAGACCTTCGTGACTTGGTCGAAAACAACGAATTTGCTATGGTCTATCATAAATTAGTCTTTCCGGAATTTTTAGAAGTAAAACTATCCCATTCTCTGGATTTCTGGCCTTCTCTCAGCTCGATCACCCATGTCGAGGGGTTTACAATTTGGGCTTTGTCTATTTATATAAGTATACATTCGCGCAGATGGTGTTTGAATTTCGCTCTTGATTTATAACCATCGATACAAAAGGTCCTCGACTGATACTCGAGACATATCGATACTACAGACTATCGATAAATATTCCCATGGCATTGTCGCCATGCCACTCTAAACATATTCACGTGATACGTTTCACGTTACAATCGAATAATCGAACAATCGAATGTGTTAATAAATAAAGAAATAATTAATAATACATCGGGATAACGTGCCAATCAGACGTATGCAGCCAAATAGTAATAATAAAGTAAATTAACACTAATAATAATAAAATATCGAAAAATATCGAAAATATCGAAAAAATATCGTTGCACTTTCACACAATCACTTAATAAATCGACGCAATCAATGAAAAACAATGTAAAACAAAATAAAATAAAACGCAATAAAGGAAAAAACTAATACGTCACCAAACCGTTGACCTAATTTCACATCGTCTGTCCTCTTCTATCCAAGGCCCTGGTCGCGCGAGCAACCGTCTGTTCTTCTTCAACTACGGCGGCCATCTTGAGAACCTGTCAGCTCTGGCATGCTTTCGTTAACCAAATTAATCATAAAAAGTCTCAAAAAACGCGGAATTTCACTACGGAACGTTCACAATTAATCAGAATTATCCTTAAATAATGTCTAATGTTTATAATTATCACCCCGAACACCGAAAACACGACGTCGAAATGTCGCGTAACATGCACACCACGTTTTCAATGATTATTAATAAATTAATACACTATTTAATCAAAAAACGACACAATAGCACTTCCGAACAAACAATAGATACAATTTTAACAAAAAACGCGAATATCTAAGCCGCTATCCACCGCGTTGCAAATCTGACCACGGAAATATGGTTTAATATTTCTTTTACCTCAAACAAATTTCCTGATATATCCTGCGAGAATGTTCATCAATGTCTGAACAATTGCTGAAAATAAAGAAAAAGAAATCATATTATTATATATTGATACATTCTACTCAACATTAATTTGGAATAAAGAATGTATTAAAGAAAGTAAGATTTAATACTTCTTTTACCTCAAACATATTTCCTGATATATCCTTTTTTTTTTATATTTTGACAGCAAGAAAATACATTTACGCACGCATGAGAGCGAGCGAGACGAAAGCTTGGGTTGCCTGGACACCAGCGACCGCTACGCACATTTGGGCGAGCTAAGTCTCTTAATGGGCAAATACCAAGCATAGGTGGACTCGCGAAAGAGCATTGCAAGCGCGCAACGATGCCCTTTAAAACGCGTACCGAACCGACCTGGATCGCCTGGACATCTGCAGCCAAAACACAATTTGGGTCGATGGGCGAGTTCCAGGTTAAGGATAGAGCGCGTAGTGTGATTCGTCTCCGTGGGAGGCTCGTGTGAGCTCGCGACAGGTAAGGCCGAATCGCCTGGACATCAGGGGCAGCAACACCGGGTTAAGTGAGCTGTCCTCTTGATGGGCGAAATCCGGATTCAGGGATGGAAACGTAAGGTATCGCGTGATCGGAGGAATGTCGGTGCGCGAGGGTTGCGGGTCGCCTGGACACCAGTGACAGCAGCACTCGTGAGAGTGAGCTGAACCATCCGGTGGGCGAATTCCAGATGAAGGAGAGGGTGCGAAGAGTAACGCGTAAACGAGGGAGTGCTCGTGAGAGCCCGCGAATGGGGGATGCCCGGGTCGCTTGGACACCTTCGACCGCAACACACATTTGGGTGAGCTAAATCTCTCGATGAGCGAATTCCGCGCGTGGAAGAGGACGCGAAAAGTTTTCGAACGAGGGGATGCTCATGCGAGAGCACGCGGTAGCCCTCGGTAGGCTCGTGTGCATGCATTCATCCATTCATTCAGATTCATTTCATTCGATTCTGTACTACACGTATCTGAGAGTACCGTAAGCGGGATGCTATGTATAGTACGTATGCAGTCGGAGAATCTGTGGAGAAGAACGGGTAGGGTCGTGGTTCGCTAAGAGTCGGCCGGCGAGGAGAAGGATCAGGCCGGCCGGTCTCGATCCACTGCCAACGGGCACAGCGAGAGGGACCGTTCAAGCCCGGGATGCTGCGAGGAGCGAGCGCAGGGGATCAAAGAAGAAGCCGCGAATTCAGCAACCGGAGGGGAGCCGAGACGCGAGCACAATCCGGGATTCAAGGTCGCTGTTTGGAAATCGCGCGTGCGAAAAATTAATAAAATGTAATTTGAAATTTGAAAAGTGTAATAAAGCTCAAAAGTATCAGAATCTGGAAATTATCAGGAGGCTAGAATTGATGATTTGTGGTTGAAAACCACGTTGAAATTATGAATGAGAATTGATATGTATCGTAACTGACTCTAAAATTGTCATGACGATTAAATGGAAATTAGATCTAGAGGTAATTAAAAATGGTTTTCGCGAAGTAAAGTTGATACGGGTTGTTTCCAAAATTCTATCAAAGGGAGAAGTAGGTATTCGGGCGATAAAGCGTAAATTAATTTGGTTTTCAAAGTTTGAATTTTAGAACCGGCGTGAGAGCTGTGAAGTTTTAGCGTCTCGTTGGGTGGATGGGAGTCGCGTGCAAACGGGCCATGCACGGATTGCGTCACCCGCTCGCAGGTAGTGGCCAGAACTGGGTCAATGAGTCAGCCATCGGCCGATATCCGAAGGGTTGCGGACGAGCCGCGTTCGTGTACGACGGGCACGTCGTTCTCTACCTGAACGGGCTTCGCGCGCGGTTCCTTTTTAGTCGCCTTTTACGACAAGCCAAGGTGGCTGGAGACGTATTCTGAACCCCCCATCTCCAGGGGAGTTCCTGATATATCCTGCGGGAATGTAAATGCATCTGTTTTCAGGGTACATTTTTCTTATTTGTTCTATTTATTTGTCTTATTTTATTCCATACTGTTTGATTTCTTTAATGGATCTATTCAATTTTTCTACTGCATAATTTATTGGTTGTAATTTCCTCATCAACGTCTGAATAAATGCTGGAAATAAAGAAGAATAAATCATATTATTATATATTGATTCATTTTACTCAACAACATTAATTTGGCATAAAGAATGTATTGAAGAAAGTAAGGTTTAATATTTCTTTTAACTTAAACATACTTCCAGATATATCTTGTAAGAAAGTAACTGCATTCAATTAACACATGTTATTCACTATAACCTATATCTGTCAAACGTTACACATAACCACTTGACCTTATCGTTAGATATATGTAATCATATACTTTAGCATGCATACGCATTCAAATAGCATAGGAATTTAAATCGACAAACAATACCACGACAAACAATGGCACGAATCCAAATGGCACGACGTCCAAACGGCACGGCGTCCAAACGGCACGACGTCCAAAAGGAACGCGTCCAATCGGTCCGGCGTCCAAAAGGAACGCGTCCAATCGGCACGGCGTCCAAAAGGAACGCGTCCAATCGGGACCGTCCAATCGGGACGCGTCCAATCGGTCGACGTCCAAGTGGAACACCCCCACCTGACCCGACTTAGAAACAAGTCATGGAACCACTCGACAACGTGAAGCGAAGTCAAGCCAAGCCAGGATTTAACTGAATATATTTAATTAATTAAGCTAGTCAAGATCGAACTAATTCAATCAACTTCATCAAGAGTAAGGATAGAACTAAGCAATTAGTATCAGGACACCGGCAAACCGAACAGCTATTTACAGTCGGCATTCGGCCAATATCCAGCATGGTTGACAATCAAGGACTAACCAGCTACGTATTAATAGGAGCAACGGCAGCGGAACTAACACCAACAGCAGCAACAATAGTAGTGTTTAAACGGGCAGGCTGAACAAACAAGGATGGTGCGATAAATGTTAATCGACAAATGATCACTCAATACTTACTTACTCAGCGATGCTTGTCGTAGGATGACTGATAGTGATCGGCTGCGTCGCTCTTCCTCTGTTTTACTCCTCCTTCCTCTTCTTCTTCACCCGCCTCTGCTATAGACGCGTTGGCGCGTGGGCGTTGTCGGCGACAGCGGGTCCTTTTCGCTGCGAGGATGAGCAATGTGCTGTGGTGTGCTGTGCTGATCTGCTGCGCTTAGTTATGCACAATAACCCCTCACTGTACCACGGCGCCCGTATCGACACACGCGTATTGCTCCAAGCTTCGATTCGGAGCACCACAAACAGCGCGAACTAGCGACTTCCCCAGTTAGAAATGTACTAAGTGAAGGCCCCTACGAGGTGCCCCAATTTATATCCAGAGCGGCCGGCAATCGTTGTGGCTGGGGGAACCTGCGAGGGGTAGTCCCTCACCCTTGAGCCCCACTATCGAGACACGCGCTTCGGCACACTCCCCTCGCTTTCTCGCCTCCCCTCGATCGAAGCAGGAGTCTCGTGGTCGTCTTCAACAAAGCCCGGCAACCCAAAACTTACCAAGCCTTCGATGAAAGGACCTAATCAAGTCAACATTAATAACGTGAATAAATTACAATTAAATCAATTGCACTCACTGATCAATAACGGTCAAGGGTGTTGACTTAATAAAGCATAGACCAGACTTTCGATTATATCAGATCCTATTTGCTGTGGAAGTATAGAATCAAATCTTCCCTGGAGGCGGGGGTTACAGAATACGTCTCCAGCCTCCCAAGCCTGTCATCAAAGGCCACTTAAAAGGCACTCTTAGCCACGTTTAGCCCCCCTAGATAGGCAGCAACAAGCCGACATGCACGGATGAGGCCCGCTCGCATCCCATCGGACACCGGCCGATGGGTGACTCGTTGACCCGGTTTCGGCCGCTACCTGCGAGTGGGTGACGTAATCCGCTCATCACCTGCTTGTACGTGCCTCTCACCCGCATGACGAGGCGCCCTAATACTTCTAGCTCTCACGTCTAATCTTAAATTCCAATCTTGATAACACAATTCTAAGATATGCTCCTTTTTCCGAACACCTACTTCTCTCTCTCGAAACAAATTTTGAAAGCAATCCGCACCAACTTTCTCTCGCGGAAATTGTATCTAATTACCTCCGTATTTAATAAGTTTAAAATTCAAGGTTTGACCCGTATCAACTCTCAATTATAATATTATCGCGGTCTTCAACTGCGGATCACCAATTCTAGTTCCCTGCCAATTTTAGATTTTTTTGAACTTTGAACCCTATTACATTTTTCAAATTACATCTTAATCAATTTAATCAAATTTAACTTAAATCGTATTTTCTGCGGCGTACGATCTCCAATTAGCGCCCTCGAATCTCCGAGGCATTATGCTCGCGTCTCGGCTCTCCTCCGGATCCCGACTCGCGGCTTCTTCTCTGATCTCCCCCCCCCGGCGCTCGTTCTTTGCGGCATCCCGTACTTGATCTTTCCCTCTTGCTGTACCTGCTGGGCAGTGGAGCGAGATCGATCGGCCCGATTTTTCCTCTTGCTGGCCGACTCTCGACGAACCATGACCCTATCTACTCTATTTTTTTGGACCCTCCTGCTGTACGCGAATATGTAGCTTCCTCCATGCGGCATCTCCTACACACCCACTACACCTTGATAGTCAGGCACGAGTACTTTGCCGACATGACTCACGCGCCCGTCAGCGTGCCCCTGCATATTTATTTTTTGTCAGCTACGCTTCACGTGAACAATAAAACTCCGACCTCTTTATTTTCCTTATTGTTTCCATTCTCCTTTGTCTCCTTCTGGACGCTCGAGCAGGCCTCCTAGTTTATGCTACTGCCTTACTCTGCTTTACTGCTTCACTGTACTTTCACTCTATTACTCTATTATTCCTTGCGAACTCGCACCGCTTTTACCCTACGTCGCCTCCTTTAGCGCCTTGCTCCTCATTGCCCGTTTAATACCCATCAACTACTTTATCGCCTACCCTTCCCGACACCTGGTACAGCTTAACTCCAAATGTACCGTATGCCGCTTTACAAACTTTCCGCTTACAGCTGTTTCTGGCTGTTTTTCGTTGTTCTCTACCGTCCTTTTTCCCTATTCCTCCATTTATTTCTTTATTTATGTTTTTATTTCTCCACTATTTTCACCTTTTACATTCTGCTCAGGATCCACACCCATTCTTACTGTACACATCTGCTTTTACTTTTAAACTTTCAGTTTCTATGTGTTACGTTATCTTAATTCAAGATTCTCAGAACCCCCTTAATTTCAAGTACAATTTTTCTCCTTGATCACCCATTTTAGCCTCCCCATAACTTTAATTCTAAGATAACGAGCATTTATTCATCTACATCGCATCCGCACAAATTATATTTAATTACTTTTAGACTACGATTCCCGCGATCAACTCTACCCTCAATTTAAATTCAATTTAAAATCCAAATCCAGAACTCCTCCCGGGTCTCAAGTCTAACATCAACACAATTTCACAACTCCAAATCATAAAGCTTAATTTGTCACTAATCTTAAATCCTGGGAACTTCTAGCTCTAACACATTTACTGTGGAAGACTATATCCCATCCTCCCCTGGAGGCGGGCGGTTACAGCATACGTCTCCAGCCTCCGTGGCTTGTCGTAAAAGGCGACTAAAAAGGAATCGCGCGCGAAGCCCCTTCAGATCGGCTGTATCGGACCCTTCGTACACGAACACGGTTCGTTCGCACCCCCTTTAGACGCCGACCGACGGCTGACCCATTGACCCAGTTTCGGCCGCTACCTCCGAGCGGGTGACGTAATCCGTTCATCACCCGTTAGTACGCGCCTCCCACCCGTCCAACGAGGCGCTTAAAACTGCTAGCCTTCGTGCCTAATCTAAAATTCAAATTTCGAAAATCCAATTTTAATACATGCTACATTTCCCGAACATCTACCTCTCTCTCCGACAATTAATCTTGAAAGCAATCGAAAATTGTATTTAATTACCTTTAAAATTAATTTTCATGGCAAATTTAAAATTCAAGGTTTTGGTTCGTATGAATTCTTAATTATAATATTAATGTGGTCCTTCAAACACGAAACATCAATTCTAGTTTTCTGTAAATTTTAGATTTTGATAAATTTTGAATTTTATTACATTTTTATTTCTATACATTTCATCAATTTAATTAAATTCAATTAAAATCGCATTAACATGACGGGCGATCCCCAATCAGTGACCTCTAATCTCGGACGCATTACCCTCGCGTCTCGGCTCTCTCCCGGATTCCGACCCGCGGCTTCTTCTTTGATCCTGTTGAATTATTAATTAAATATATAATTATAATTTAAATCAAAAATGCCTCACTGCATAGAGAACCTCTGTTCATAACAAAGGGAAGAGAAAGCTGCCAGATGTATCTGGGTTTTCTCAAGTCAAGAGGTCCTTCAGTTAGAGGTAATGTCATAAACGAAGTTAGAGGAAAACGGACCCCGATTTCCTTTCGGGGGTCTCTTAGTCAGTCCGTAACCGTTCTTCGCATAGTAAAGACATCCTTTCTGAGCCGTTCTAATAAAGAATATTATATTAAAATATCCGAGTAATATTTTATTAAATATACCCTAACCAAAAGGTTATGGGCCCAGATCGCGTGTAAAAAAAAACTATATTCTATTATTATTATTAGAAACAGTGAAAAACTGTGAAAAACAGTGAAAAACTATTAAAACTGTGAAAAACTATTAAAACTGTGAAAATCAGTGAAAAACTATTAAAACTGTGAAAACTGTGAAAATCGTGAAGACTGTAAGAATTGTGTGTTATTGCATTAGTGCAATTTAAAAAAAAAACAATTATTAAAATAGATGTATAATATTTAGTTAGTTTTAGTTTAGCCGTGTTTGTTTAATTTAGTTGTAGTGTATAGTTTCTTAGTGTTTAATATAATTACATATAATATACATACAACATAATGGAGAACTCTAGATCTAAAAGAAACATTAAACCTTTTGATGGTGAAAGATATAGTATTTGGAAACTCAGAATCCGTGAATTAATGAATGAGCTAGAGGTGTTGAAAGTGATAGATAATGAAGCTCCTGAGACATTAACGATAGACTGGATTAGAGCAGAAAAGGTTGCACGAAATTTAATCGTTGAATATTTGTCGGATTCATTTTTAGGTTTTGTACAGACTGGTAGCACAGCGAAAGAAATCTTTAGGAATCTAGACTCAATATATGAGCGAAAAAGCCTTGCAACGCAACTAGCATTAAGAAAAAAATTATTTAATCTAAAATTAGATACTGATATGCAGTTAATAAAACATTTCACGATTTTCGATGAATTAATAACGGAATTATCGGCAGCGGGTGCGAAATTAGAGGAAACAGATAAAGTTGCACATTTGTTGTCAACGTTACCTACGGCATATGATGGCATAATAACTGCTATAGAAACATTGTCAGAAGATAATCTGACGGTTGCTTTTGTAAAAACTCGTTTATTAGACCATGAAATAAAATTAAAAACTGAAAGTGCGTCGACGAGTGCAAAGGTGCTTAATATACAATCAAATTATAAGCATCAGAACGTATTTAGGAAACCATTTAGAAAGGGGAGTGTCTTTAAAAAACAATTTAATAATAATAAAAAAGGACAATATAATAATAATAAATTTGTGATGAAGTGTCACCAATGTGGTAGGAAAGGCCACAAAAGTAAAGATTGCTACTATTATAAAAGGAACATGCAATTTAATGAGGAAAGAAACAAAAATGCTCAAACAGTTCATATATCGGAACCGAGTACATCTGGAGATAACAATGGTTCCGGATTTGCGTTTATGGCGGGCGATTCTTATCCTGAGAATATGAATAAATTAATTTTCATATTGGATTCAGGAGCTTCCGACCATATTGTGAATAAAGACAATTTATTTACAAGCCATATGGAACTGATACCTCCAATCAAGATTTCGGTGGCGAAGAAGGGGAGTTTTATCACAGCCACGAAGAAGGGGAACATCAAGGTGGTCAGCAATATGGGAATTGAAGGTGTCCTCGAGGATGTTTTGTTTTGTCCAGAGGTCCCATACAATCTATTATCAGTACGGAGGATGCAACAGGCAGGGCTGTCGGTAATCTTTAATCAGGATGGTGTTTTGATTTGTAAGAACGGTAACACTATAATGAAGGGTAAGTCTTTGGAAAGTTTGATATCCATAGATTTTAATATAGATAATAGAAGGGCTAAAAAGATGAATTTTGAAACATATAATGCCCAGCATAATAATTTTGAATTGTGGCATAAACGCTTAGGTCACATTGGTAAAGCAAAATTTTTAGAGTTGAAGAATAAACAAATGGTTGACGACATCGAATATATTAATAGAATTATACCTTCAGATGATTTGTGCGAAGCTTGTATAAATGGTAAACAAGCAAGATTACCATTTGAAAAAGCCAAGGATAAAAATTACATAAAAAGACCATTGTTTATTGTTCATACCGATGTTTGCGGTCCTATTACTCCGACTACTATTAATAATAAAAATTATTTTGTATTGTTCTTGGATGAATTTACTCACTATTGTGTCACATATTTAATTACTTATAAATCAGATGTATTTTCTGTTTTTCAAGATTTTGTGGCAAAAAGTGAGGCTCATTTTAATTTGAAAATCGTAAATTTGTATTGCGATAATGGTAGAGAATATTTATCAAATGAGATGAAGGATTATTGTGTGCAAAAAGGAATAAGTTTTCATTTAACAGTTCCACGAACCCCTCAATTGAATGGTGTTTCAGAACGTATGGTTAGGACTATAACAGAGAAAGCACGCACGATGATAAGTGGTGCTAGTTTAGATAAAGTTTTTTGGGGAGAGGCAGTGTTGACTGCTACGTATTTAATTAACGGAACCCCGACAAGAGCTTTAAAAATAAATAAAACACCATTCGAATTGTGGCATAGTAAGAAGCCAAAATTGAAGTATTTAAAGATTTTCGGTTCAACTGTTTATGTTCATAATAAAGTAAGAAAGACTAAATTTGATGAAAAGTCTTGGAAGGGAATTTTAATGGGTTATGAACCGAATGGCTATAAAGTGTGGGATGTGGTAAATGAAAAATTTCTTGTTGTGAGAGATGTAATTGTAGACGAGATAAATTACTTGAAAACTCGACCGGTAATGAGAATTGAGAGTGTTGAAAAGAACACCTATAATAAAACTGATGCATCTGAAATAGGGTCAAAATCAGTAGAAATAGGTGAAACATCTCAAAAATCTGATACTGATAAATCAGATGTACCGGAGTTGAGTAGAAAAGTAAGTTCAGAAGTAAAATTAGGTGAAGAACCTAATAAATCTGTGATTGAAACAGATATGCACAATACCTCTAAATCTCAAAATGATAATGATAAAAGAATAGATGAATTTGAGCTTAGAAGGAGTAATAGGATCAAGCAGCGTCCCCCTATTTCATATAATGAAAGTGACACACAATTGGATCTTCTAATGTGTGCACTATCATTTATTAATAAAATTCCCAGTTCATTTGATGAAATTAAAGATAGAGAAGATAAAGCAGAATGGGAAAATGCAATTAATGATGAAATAAACTCACTTTTAGAAAATAGAACTTGGACTTTGATAGAAATGCCTAAAAATGTAAATATTGTCGACTGTAAGTGGGTATTTACGATAAAATATAATGAACACGGAAATCCTTTAAAATATAAGGCACGTCTTGTTGCTCGTGGTTTTAGTCAAGAATATTTGATTGATTATAATGAAACTTTTGCACCGGTTGCAAGAATGGCAAGTTTTAGATTTATAATTGCTTTTGCAAATCAATTCAATTTATTGACACACCATATGGATGTGAAGACAGCATTTTTAAATGGTGTATTAAAAGAGGAGATTTATATGAAAGTTCCTCAGGGTGTAAAAAGCAAAAGTAATCAAATTTGTAAATTAAATAAAGCAATATATGGTCTGAAACAAGCAGCAAGATGTTGGTTCGAAGTATTTGATAGAAGTCTTAAAGAAAAAGGATTCCAAAGTTCATCAGTCGATCGTTGTATTTATATTTTAGATAGAGGAAATATATTTAAAAATATATATGTAGTTCTATATGTGGATGATCTTGTGATTGCTACTGCGGATATGGAGACTATGACTAGTTTTAAAAATTATTTAATGAATAAATTTAAAATGACTGATTTAAATAGTATCAGATTCTTCTTAGGAATAAAAGTTGAAAGTAATAATAGAACGACAACCCTAGATCAGACTGCATATATTAATAAAGTTTTGGAAAAATTTAACATGCATGAGTGTAATCCGGTTAGTACACCTTTGCCAAGTAAATTAGATTATTTAGCTTTAAATTCTGATGAAAAGTATGAAGCACCATGTAGAAACTTAATTGGTTGTTTAATGTACATAATGATATGTACAAGACCTGATTTAAGTACGACTGTGAACATACTAAGTAGATATACTAATAAAAATAATAAGGAACTTTGGCTATATTTAAAACGTGTATTAAGATATCTCAAAGGTTCAAATACTATTAAATTGAATTATGTAAGAGGTAATTATCAAGAAATTATAAGTGGATATGTAGATTCTGATTGGGGTGGTCATGATGAAAATGATAGAAGAAGTACAACAGGGTACTTATTTCAACTGTTTGAACGATGTACTATATGTTGGTCAACTAAACGACAAGCATCGGTAGCTGCTTCGTCAACAGAAGCAGAATATATGGCGCTGTTTGAAGCCGTAAGAGAAGCTTTATGGTTAAAATCATTAGCAAAAAGTATTAATATAGAAGTTTTAAAGCCGATTATAATTTATGAAGATAATAACGGCTGTATTAGTATAGCGAACAATCCGAGCAATCACAAGAAATCAAAACATATTGATATCAAGTATCATTTTTCTAGAGAGCAAATAGAAAAAGGTGTTATTAAACTTGAATTTGTTTCTACAGAAAGTCAGGTAGCTGATGTGCTGACGAAACCACTACCGACACCCAAGTTCGTGGAATTAAGGGCAAGAATGGGCCTGGAGTAATAAAAATTTTTTTTTTTGATATATGTATATGTGTGTATATACATGTGTAAAATATTTAATTATTTTAGTTTTTATAGTATTTAGTATGGTCTGATTAGGTTTTCCTGGGTTTCCCTAATCCTTTGCAACAAATGTTGGACCATGTGTAATCTCCCAGGAAACGGCAAGGAAAGAAATGTTTTTATTAAAGTTTTATAAAGAACTGACATTAATTATGATATTATAAAATTAAATAAATAGATAATTTTTTTTTGTTAGTTAGATTCAGAACAGTTGATTCATTTTTGAGGGGGCGTGTTGAATTATTAATTAAATATATAATTATAATTTAAATCAAAAATGCCTCACTGCATAGAGAACCTCTGTTCATAACAAAGGGAAGAGAAAGCTGCCAGATGTATCTGGATTTTCTCAAGTCAAGAGGTCCTTCAGTTAGAGGTAATGTCATAAACGAAGTTAGAGGAAAACGGACCCCGATTTCCTTTCGGGGGTCTCTTAGTCAGTCCGTAACCGTTCTTCGCATAGTAAAGACATCCTTTCTGAGCCGTTCTAATAAAGAATATTATATTAAAATATACGAGTAATATTTTATTAAATATACCCTAACCAAAAGATCCCCTCTCTCGCGCTCGCGCTTCACAGCATCCCGAGCTCGATCTTTCCCTCTCACTGTACCTGCCGGGCAATGGATCGAGACCGGCCGGCCTGAACCTTCCTATCGCTGCCCGACTCTCGGCGAACCGCGACCCTTCTTACTCTTCCCCTTAGGTTCTCTGATTGCATTCGCACTATACATAGCGTTCCGCTTACGGTGCCCTTACACACATGTAGTATAGAATTGAATGAACTGAATGGATGGATGAATGCATATGATAAACGATACGAGCGTTCCGAGCGCTACCGCATGCTCTCGCATGAGCATTCCTTCGTTCGAAAAATTTTTCGCGTCCTCTCCCACGCCTGGAATTCGCCCATCGAGAGATTTAGCTCACCCAAATGTGTGTTGCGGTCGATGGTGTCCAGGCAACCCAAGACTTCCTTTCGCTCGCTATCATGCGTGCATTCCTCAGTGCGCGTAACCAATTCCAGGCCCGAAATCCGCTCATCGAGAGGCTTAGCTCACCCAAATGTGTGAAGCAGTCGCTGGTGTCCAGACGGCTCGGGCTCTCCTCTCTCTCGCATTCATGCGAGCACTCCTTCATTTTCGCGACCTCTCCCAGGCTGAGATCCGCCCATCGAGAGGCTTAGCTCACCCAAATGTGTGTTGCGGCCTCTGGTGACCAAGCGGCTCAGCTCAATCCTACACATCTCCTGCGGAAACATACGGGTAGGGAAAAATGATTCTGCAAGGATAATGCACAGTTCCGGCGGTGTGTACGCACAGCGGCTGTAGAGTGTCCACCAACGCACTCTATACCTTCTGTGGCTAAATGAAATCACCGTCGGTCAAAATAGCCTGCGTTATAAGCGGAGGTGCGCTGGGGCTTACCCGCGAAGTTCTTGGGCGACTGAACGCCTTTAGATCGTCCGAGTCTGTTGTTACGTCCCACCTGACGGGTGGTTCTTACTCTGTTATTCTGATCTTTGGGTTCTGCCGATTTGAACGCTAAAGCGTACCTTGACCTTCCTTGCGGATAATAAAGGATGCAGGATAGGGCGTTTAGTAATTGTCGATACGTGTATGGGTTTTCAATAATATATATATATTCTCGTTTGTCGTTACATACCCTTCGGTGACTTCAGGTGTTGTACGTCACTCGTTCGGTCTTGTATTCACTCACAGTTCATTCACTCGAGAGGTCTCGTTTTACGCTATGTTCGCGGTTCGGACGTTACACTAGACTCGCGGCGCGTGGCTACGACTCGACCTTGGAGATACAAGCGGTTGATGGTGGTCCTGCACAGCACACGGGTGCACTCCTGGACTTGGTCCAATTATGAATCTGGTATCTCAGATTGCGGCGATACACTCGTGTTGAACCGTCGGCCGAGCACGTCGTTGATGATCTTCCTGGTTTCGAGTAGCCTTGAACACGGATCTACTGCGGGTCGCGAACGGACAGAACTTCGGTCCTTGCTTTACGCTATCACGGAACTGGCGTACTTGCGTTGCACCGATAACTTATACTCCCAAAAGGGGAGTAGGTCACGCTCTTTGCTTGCGAAAACCTGCAAGCAAAGGGTTTTCGCCATCGCATTCCGCAAGTTCCTCGATTTCGTATCGCGGTCGTCGCTAAGCGAGAAAACGCTGATGGTTTGCGGATTTCAGAGCAAGACCTCTTTGGAATGGCGAAAGACGAAAATGGGTTATAACTAGGGACGTAACACCCCCCACGCTAGACACAAAATGCTCTCGCGAGGGCATCTTGTGCAAGGTGTTTTCGTCGTTCGCCACCCTCATTTGCTCAATCACACATACTTTTTCATGCATTCACAAAGTATACATATAATAGTGAAAAATTTACAATAAAAGGTGGCTGTTCAAAATATAAAAGTAAAAGGTGCCGAAGAGAATACAATGGGGCGCAGCTGTTGAAAATATAAAGAAAAGAAATATGTATATAAAGTGTCGAAGATATGTACAGGTTTTGTGTTGTTGTTCTTATGTATAAAGTGGAAAAATTTGTGCGGGAAGTGGCCACAGGACACACCCCCCCATGCTAGACAGACGATAATTTTGAAAAGGATGCCGAGTGAAAATTTATGTGACCATAAAAGGCTTGGTTTTGGAACGAAGTGTCTATGAATACGCTGAGTTAACTATTCCACGATGGGTGTTGAAAAATTGTCGACGTAGAATCCGAACGTTGCTATTCTCCTGGTAAACTTGGTGGGGAGTTTGTGGTATATATAAAGTGGTCGGTCGAATGGTGATCGTTAATTTTATTCTGAATTTTTTTTTTTTTTTCTTTTAAGACACACTCATTTACTATTTACCATGGATCTATCTCTTCTTAAAAAGGATGTATTTCGATCGTGGGTAAGTGGCCTTGTTATTTCGTCTTTATTATTTATTTATTTACTTTTTTTTTCTTTTGTTTTTCAATAATACTTTGTTTGCAGCGTGAGGACGGTACGCATACCGTCCATCCTGGGCACATAAGCATCGCCTACAGGGAAGCCGTCCGTTGGTATAGGGCATATTTCCGCCGAACCCTCCGCGACCTGTGGGAATGGGATGAGGACTCGTTGCTGGACCTCGCGCCTCTCTTCCGGGAGCAGGCCTGACTTCCCTCCCTTATATAAAAGGAAAGCTTGTATACAAAAAAAAAAATAAATATGTTTTCTTTCCTTTCTACCACATGATGCGTATACTTTCTTTTTCCCCTTTTATCTGTGTTTCCTGATTCCGTTCCTTAGTTTTAATAGAAAAGTGTTGATTTTTCCTCGAAACCAGGGTTCGTTGTTTCGTTGGGTATTTGTATTTCTGGTAGTTCTGCTATCTGCAAATCTGGTGGACCTGTTGCTGTAGTGATGGTCGGTTGGTTCTGCATTTCGATGTCTTTTAGCGTAAACTGGTGGCATTTGGGTTGGCTTCTGTTCTCCGCTCGTTTTTTGTAGAATTTGTATCCTATTATCGCTATTATTATCATAAGGACAATACTTATGGCTGACAATGACCCGTAGGTGATGTAAGCTGTGTGGGCTAGAGCACGGTGGTGCTGTGCTATATCCTGCGCTTGGTTGTCCACTTCTTGTAAGGTTATAAGGTTGTCTGGGTCTATGTTGATGGGTGTGAAATTTGGCTGGTTTTCTTGGTTCTTTGTTAGTATTTGTATATGATGTGGGGTTATGTCTGGGATGAGGTTAGATATGTTTAGGCTGAAACTTGGTTTGAATGTGTAATCGTATTGCTGGGTTTTTATTCCGGATGCCATTATTCTGGTGTGATCAATGGTTGCTTCACAGTGGCTTTGTAGCTGTAATATCCCTGCGCCTTGGATTTGTTCGTATCCAGCCGATTTTTTATTGCATTTTATTTGTATTTCTTCCTTACGTTTCATCGAAAATAGCCATGTATTTGGAGCTTCTAGCTTCGTGATCTGTATGTTATTCGTTGGGGCCGCTTTCACGATGCACTGTTTCCACTGTAGGTGTTCTGGACGCAAGATGAGATCGATTTCACAGATATGACTTTGCTCATAGTTTTGGAGCGGGAACATGATTTCGCAGAGGAGTCTTCCGTTAGGGTTTTTACAGGTTTTGAGGTGTGTTTTATCAGGGGAGAAGAAGGTGGTGGTTGTTTGATCTATTGCAAGAAATTCTGTTTGTGGTTGGATCATTAAAGGAGTAAAGGTGTTTGCATTCAGTTGCTGGAAAGATGGGCAGGGATATAGGTGGTAAAGTTCATAGGAGTTTGGTTCTAGGAGAGGAAAGTCTATCGTGATGATCACTCTTCCTTTTGCGTATACAGCACTCATTGTTGTCGTGCCCTGGAGTTGCTCCGATCTCAACTCTTCCATTGAGAGCGGGAATTCCAGATGTGTGGAAGTTTGGATGGCCTTGCATGCTGTGACTAGTTGGTCTGGTGATAAGATCATTGGATATAGGATTCCTAATTTTGCGAACATTATTGCGTCGGTCATGGTGGATAGCGTTAATACATATTCGTCAGTTTGCCGGATCAATCTGGTTCCCCAGGAGGACATAGCTAGTTCTAATTCTAGTTTGTCTTCGCGTCTGCCAATTTCTGCAGTTTTATAGAGGATGTGTTCGATTCTAGTGTTCATATTTGTTGCCGATTTGGAAAGAGTGTTCAGCGTATTATATGCTTTACGGAATTCAGATTTAATTACGTGGGTTTGGTTATGAATTAAAGATGTTATTTGCTTTTGGTCGTTATAAATTTTGTCGATTTCGCGGTTATAATATTCCGCGTCGGTTTCGTCGAGTGTTCCGAACAGAGTTTTGCTGATCGAGCCGATGAATCCGAGAGGGGCTCGTCTTACTCTAACCGTGTTTTTCCCGAGCGCGTGTGCTAATAAATTTTCGTATCGTACTGCCTCCGCTAGTTTTCTGTCTAAGTCTTCTCTTAGGGTGTCCGCGGGGCATGATGTTATGTTCTGGGCCCTGCACATGACCTTCATGCGGTTTACCGCGAAGGTGGTGTCTGGGCGGCTGGTTAGGATTTCCGCTACATCCAGAGCTGTTACTAGTCTCCACGTTGTCCGAAACGTGCGGATCGGGGATAGCTTCTCTGGATACAGTCCGGGGTTGTACCTTAACCGGGTAACGGAATAGTCGCCCTCCATATGGCTCGCGATCGTGAACTGGATGGAGGCGATTCCCAGCAGCAGGTACCAGGGGCCCATGGTGGTTTGGTTGTTTTATCTAGTGGTTTGCTATAATTTACTGGACTTCCTAAAATAAATACTTTGTCTTTCAGGTAGGGTCGAAAGGGGGAGGCTTCCAGGTGTTATCGGATTTGTTTTCAAGGTTTTTCGAATGAGCGAGTTTTAATTTGTTAAGATGTTTTACAAATTTTCTTCCCTGTTCGTCCCTGAGGATTGCGTTGCTATTGTCAGTTATTTCGCAAATTTTGAACGGGCCGATATAATGAGGGTCGAATTTACTAAGACATGGCTCTTTCAATACATAAACTTGATCGTTGGGCGAGAATTGGACTTCATTACTTTTCTTGTCGTATTGTATTTTTGAACGTTCTTTGCTTTGTTCAAGATTTTTCCTTGCTATTTGCCGTATCTCTTCTAATTTCTGTACTAAATTTTGAATGTATACTGGATAGGTCAGGAGTTCTTCGTGGGTCATAGGAGTGAAGGGGTCTCTTGCTAGCTGGCCGAAAACTACTTCGTAAGGCGAAAAGTTTGTTGCTTCGTGTGTTGATGTGTTATATGAGTACGTTGCGAATGGGAGGAAAATATCCCAGTCATACTTGTTTTCAATGAAATGTTTTAAGTATTCGATGAGTACGTGGTGACTTCGCTCAAGGGAACCGTTAGTTTGAGGCCTGTAACCGGAGGTGGTAACGTGTTCAATATTAAAAGTTTTTGCTATTCCTTTAAGAACTTGATTAATAAACGACGTTCCGCGATCCGTGAGGATTGCCCGTGGCGCGCCGAACATTGCAATAAAGTAACGCGAGAAGGCGTCTGCTACGGTCTCAGCTCGAATATCTGGTAATGGAATAGCCATGCAAAATTTCGAAAGTTGACATTGCAGTGTGAGAATGTGACGGTTTCCGCTTGGCGTGAATGGAAGAGGTCCGACTGTGTCTAATGCTATCTTGTCAAATGGTTTTGCTGGAGTATCGGTAATAAGCATTGGTTCACGAGTTTTTATTCTTACTAGTTTCTGCTCCTGGCAGCTTTTGCAGGAACGTATGTAATCCTCTATGTTTCGATGCACTTTCGGCCATTCGAATCGGTCTCGAATGCGGCGGTAGGTTTTGGTCACTCCCTTGTGACCTCCTATCAGGCTCTCGTGGTAATGACGGATAATATCTTCGCGTTGGTCCTCTGGTGGAGTCTGTACCTCGCCCGTGCAGATTGTGATAGTTATGGGATAGTCATGAAATACTTCATATAAATGCTGTTGGAGCATTAGTATGCTAACTTGAAGCAAGGTTTCTCCGCTTGCCGGAATGCGGAGGTTATCTATGCCTTCTATTTTGGCGCTGAGTTTTAATGCGTGTAATATGTAGGGTAATTGATGTGGTTCGATTGTGTGAAAAAAATGTCTTGCTCCCACAATGCTAAAGATTCGCCTTTCCTCGGCTTGGGTAATAATTACGCGGCCTTCAGTTAGATCTTCGTTGAGTAGGTTTGTCTCTGATAGCATTCCTAGAGCTTTTAAAGTTCTGCAAATAGGGCTGGTGAGAATTTTATCGGCAGGGATAAAGTGCGCGATATTACCAGGGCCCTCCGTGAGAGGAGCTTTAGAAATTACTATTTTGCAATGAGTTGCCGTTGTTGTTGGGCCGGCGGTGACCTGAGGGTCCGGTGCGTAAATATTATCTATCTCCTTCCATTCGCGAGTGAATTTGGGGGTCCTAAACGTAGACTGCGGTATATCTAGTATTTCTGAAGGAGATGGCAAATCCCATGAGGTGCGTGTTGGTTGTTCGACGGTATCTGTTTGCGTGAGCTCGTGCGAGGATGGTTCATGTTCTGAATCACCTTGATCTGTGGATGGCTCCGCAGGTTCCCGGGTGGAGAGAGGTGACCCCCAAGATACACGTTTTCTTGGTTTTGGGGTACTACTCGCCAATGCCTCATGCTCTTGCTCCGTGGTGACGTTGTCATCCCTCATGGTGGAGTTTGCATTGGGCTCGATTTCTTCCGGTTCTATATTCCCTATGGATTGTGTTTCATCCAGGATCAAGGATGGTGGTTCCTCATAACTTGGCCTAAGTTGGGCCGCACGGCGTGCGCTTACCCGGGTTGCGATGGGTTCTTCTGAAGGCGTTATTGGTAACGCAAAAGGTACCGGATTCCTTGACAAGGCGTCTGCGTTTGCATTTACGCGACCCGGTTTGTATATGATTTCATAATTATAATCCTCTAGGAGTATTCGCCATCGGGCTAGACGTGACACCGGGTCTTTAACCGAGAATAGCCATTGTAGGGGGCGATGATCAGTTACTAACGTGAATTTTCTGCCATAGATATATGTTCTGAAATGTTTGACAGCAAAAATGATCGCGAAGCATTCTTTTTCCGTTGTAGAATAGTTTTGCTGAGCCGGCGTAAGAGCTAACGATGCGTAGGCGATAGGTGGATCTTCGCCTATTTTGCCCTGACTTAGGACAGCGCCGACAGCGATGTCTGATGCGTCGGTGGTGATAATGAAGGGCTCATCAAAATTCGGATAGCGTAAGACAGGTTCTTTGCACAACGTCTGTCGTAATTCTTCAAAACTTTTCTGGTGGGCTTCGGTCCATGCAAATGGTTTCTTGGGACTCGTTAATTCTGTCAGAGGTTTGGCCTGTTGTGATAGATCCGGGATGAATCGCCTATAGTAGTTTACCAATCCTAAAAATTGTTTGAGTGTTTTGCGCGTGGTTGGAGTCGGAAAACTTTCTACTGCTCGAATTTTCTCCGGGTTTGGTCTTATTCCCTCGGATGAGATGATATGGCCCAAATAGGTTACCTCCTTTTTCAGGAATTCTGCCTTATCTGGTTGTAATGTGAGGTTATTTTCGCGTAGGCGTTGGAATAACGTTTCGAGTCGTGTTTCCATTTCCTCCAAGGTGCGTCCGTAAACTACTATGTCGTCAATGTATACGTACAGGATTTTCCCAATTAATCCCTTTAAAACGAGTTGCATGAGCCTTTGAAAAGTGGCAGGTGCATTTTTCAAACCGAACGGCATGCGCGCGTATTCGTAATGTCCATCCGGAGTTGAGAATGCCGTTTTCTCCTGATCCTCCGGGGCCATGCGTATTTGATGAAATCCGTTTGCCATGTCAAACACAGCGAAATATTTCGCACCTCCTAACCGGTCGAAAATATCTGAAATGCGGGGAATCGGGAAGCGGTCGTCGATTGTTTTCGCGTTTAATTTACGGAAGTCTACGACCATTCTCCAGCGCACATTTCCTTTCGAATCTGGTTTTTTCGGAACTAGCCAGAGGGGCGAATTGTATGGTGAGTTCGAGGGAACTATTACTCCCAAATCCTCTAAATTTTGAATTTGTTTCGATATTTCTTTCTCCTGGTCAACGCTGAAGGGATACTGTCGCGTGAATACCGGAGTTTTGTCGTCCACAGGGATGTTGTGAACGATTGTCTTCGTATCTCCCAGGGGATCGCCGGGAATAAAAAATCTATCCGCGTAACGTGTTACGATACTTTCAACCATGCGTCGCGGTTTGTCTTCTAAGTGATCTAATTTTAACGCTTTATTAATTTTATGGATTCTTTCAATGTCAGAGTGTTGCGTGACGACATAGTCTCCTAGGTCTTCGCCTTGAAATTCCAGCTGTTCGTCTGTCAGCGGTGTCAGCGGTCTAGGTGGGTCAGTAATGTCGGTCACGATGCGCGTTTCGTCACTGGACTCCTGCGGATTCTGCTGGGTCAGCCGTTCGACGGCGCGGTCCGCGTCTTCGTCGTTATCGTCGGTGCAATCGGCTGGCGCAATTTTCGTACATTCCTGTTCACCGAGGAGTGCTCGTGGGGCTTCCTGGTTGCTTTGAGAAGTTGTCAGCGTTTCTTTTATCTCCCGTGAGTTCGAGAATCCGATAGGATGAATCGGCCGTTTGCTCGTTACTAGGGTTCTATGATGAAAAGAAATTTCGCTTTCTTCTTGTAGGAGGTATGGGCTACCTAATAATCCTATAACTCCGTCAGGGAAATCCGGGTTGTCGACGACATAGAAGAGGGTTTGGCTTTCGTTTATTTTGATGCTTATGATACCGGCAGCAATGATGTATCCTTGCAGTCCTTTTACGCTGACGCTCTCGCATTTAATGATCGGCGCGTCGGTCCGTAGCGCGTTTGACTTAATCAAGTTCAACATCGAGCCGGTGTCTATTATAAATTCTCCGTTTCCCTTCCTTAGTTCCTTTGAGCGGATCTTGATTCGCGGCGAAGGAGCCTGTAAGAGTCCTGGGGACTCGCTTGGGGCTGGTGGTGATCGCGGCGAGGCGTAAAAGCTGCGCCCGCTCGATGGTCCGCGGGTGAACGGGCGCGATTGAAGTTTAAATTTTCCCTTTCTGGCGTACTATTTCGCGACGGTCTGTCATCTAGTCTCGGCGGAGGATCGCGCCCACGTTCAGGATAGCTATTTCCTAGTGGTCGGCGCGGTCCTTGGCGCCGATTAGGTCCGCGTGAATAATTATTTGAGTAGTTTGTTGGACCTGAATATTGAGTTCCGTGTGCGTTATGGTAATTATGGTGATTATGACAATATGGATCTTGGGGTGGTGCCCTTTGAGCGTGGCCGCACCCGCAGAAACAAGACGGCTGCGGGGGTATGTATGGTGCACAGCCGTGTGGGCATCCGGAGCCGCATGGTGGAGTTGCGTACCGAGATTGGCACGTGTTTGCCGGAGGGGCCGCGGGCTGGACCGTGTTCGTATAGCAAGAGCCACATGGATGGCTAGGGTATTCTGGTTGTACCTGCGGTGGCGGTTCTCGCCATTCAGACCAGGTTCGATTGTAGTCGTATGGTGAAGGAGGGGTTGCTGGTAAAGGATGAACGTGAGAATTTGCCGGAGGTGCCAATTTTTTCATTTTCGCATCATTCTTATCTATCAAAAGAGCCTCGTCCATGATACCGGTGAGCGTTGTTTTTCTTGCGGTCATTACAGCCTGAGCTAATTTTGCTGGCAAGCCTCGGATGTAGGCCCGCCCTGCTAAGACGTCGAATTTTTCGGGGTCAAAGTTTTTGCCCTTTTCGTCGCGACCGCTTGCTGATGCCTTATAAAGGAGCCTAGTGAAACGGTGGGTATATTCCAGAACGGTTTCATTTTCTCTCATTGGGGGATTTGCGAGTTCTAAGCAGAGTTCCTTATACGTTTTGTTAGGGGCATATCTTTTCCGGAGCAATTTTAACAGATCTACAACGCTATTACATTCTTGTTGTTCTACGTAAAATTTAACGTGCAGGACCAATTTATCCATTAGACCTTCGAGAAAAGTGGCCTCCTGGCCGGGGGGGACTCGTGATTTTACTTTGTGTATCGCGTTTAAAAAGTCTTCGAACGAAACCTTGTCAGGGTCGAAATCAGGGATTTTTTCTAAAATCCGATCCACCCTTCTCTCCTCCCTTTCGGTGATAAACCATGATTCAATATGCGATGTCCCGGATTGACCGAGGCTCCTCGTGTCTCTTATGGACGGCGAGGCTGTCGGAGGTAGTGGTGAGTTGCGAGGGGGAATCGTATCGTGAACGAGAGGCATAGTGAGCGTTGTGAGTGGACAAGGGTTTGATCAAGTTACGGCGTATCCCACTTCTGACACCAAATTGTTACGTCCCACCTGACGGGTGGTTCTTACTCTGTTATTCTGATCTTTGGGTTCTGCCGATTTGAACGCTAAAGCGTACCTTGACCTTCCTTGCGGATAATAAAGGATGCAGGATAGGGCGTTTAGTAATTGTCGATACGTGTATGGGTTTTCAATAATATATATATATTCTCGTTTGTCGTTACATACCCTTCGGTGACTTCAGGTGTTGTACGTCACTCGTTCGGTCTTGTATTCACTCACAGTTCATTCACTCGAGAGGTCTCGTTTTACGCTATGTTCGCGGTTCGGACGTTACACTAGACTCGCGGCGCGTGGCTACGACTCGACCTTGGAGATACAAGCGGTTGGTGGTGGTCCTGCACAGCACACGGGTGCACTCCTGGACTTGGTCCAATTATGAATCTGGTATCTCAGATTGCGGCGATACACTCGTGTTGAACCGTCGGCCGAGCACGTCGTTGATGATCTTCCTGGTTTCGAGTAGCCTTGAACACGGATCTACTGCGGGTCGCGAACGGACAGAACTTCGGTCCTTGCTTTACGCTATCACGGAACTGGCGTACTTGCGTTGCACCGATAACTTATACTCCCAAAAGGGGAGTAGGTCACGCTCTTTGCTTGCGAAAACCTGCAAGCAAAGGGTTTTCGCCATCGCATTCCGCAAGTTCCCCGATTTCGTATCGCGGTCGTCGCTAAGCGAGAAAACGCTGATGGTTTGCGGATTTCAGAGCAAGACCTCTTTGGAATGGCGAAAGACGAAAATGGGTTATAACTAGGGACGTAACACTGTCGATGTGTAAGCAACATCGTGGCTACACAGAATGCTCTCCATTAAAGCCCTCTAGGGTTGCCGGAGGTATCTGTGGCCGATACGGAGCAAGTTTTTAGTGGGTATTGGGGTACTGTAACGATCCAACTCAGGGAAACTTGTTTTGGTATGTACCTTTGAGTTCCACACTGCCCGAGATCCCTCCTAACCCGACGGGTTCCTCGCTTACGTAAATGTATTTTCTTGCTGTCAAAATATATTAAAAAAAGGTTAGGTTAGGTTAGGTTAGGTTAGGTTAGGTTAGGTTCCACGGACCTGGCCAAGTGTACTGGCTGGGCGGGGAGGTGATACCCCGACGTGGCGCATCCCCAGGTGGCGGATAGGGTAGGAGTGAAATAAAATAGCTCCCGCGGACCAAACACCAAGGGAAGGAAATACACATCAAAACCTCCCCTGTGACTGGGGGATAGAATACACACACGGTAACCCCTGCCGGTCGTACAAGGCGACTGAAAGGAGGACGATTGCTGCCGCTGGAATGGCCTCAATGAGGACTTGGGGCGATACCGGCGGGGTCCTTGGGCAACGGCCTTTGGACTCTGGAAGGTACTACCATGCCGGTAAGGTCCAGGGCTGAGAGGGGATGAATGTTGCAGCGGCGTCGTTGAGTTCTCCAGGGGCCAGGCTGCGTGGCAGTCGGGTTCGTGTAGCGAACCCGGAGTGCCCTAGCAATTATACCGTAATCCAGTGGTCACGTTTCGCTGGAACGGGAGGCTTGCCTTAACTGGCCGGCCTGCGAGGATGACAATCTCTTCAAAAATCCCTAGCCCCAAGCTGCGGCACGCGGTGAGGAGGGTGCCCCTGGAGTTAGCACCAGGGGTGGCTGGTGGGTGCACCAGTCGATAGCTACCAACCCCGGGGTACCTGGCGACCCCCCGGGTGTATCTGCCTTACCCAGGTAAGGCGGCTCTGCCTGGGCGGACCTAGGATCCGACCTACACGTGGGACGAACATGGAAAATACTGCAAACCAAAAACAAAACTCACGACGGGACGAAAGGATGACAAACCAGGCAAGGGAACCTGACACGGTCAGGTCGACGAGGGATGAGGAGACGGCGCAGCCGGGGCCCAGGAGGGTTAAACAAAATTGGAGGGTGGCCGCGAGGGAGACGCTGAGTGATCATTCTTACATCACCATCGGCTACTCCCTCCCCGCGGCAATGCTCACACCGGTCGGGAGCTCGACCCGCAAGACCGGGTCGTACCCCAGGTCCCAAAGTGTGGGACCTTTCGCAGAACCCTGGGGTACGCCACAGTCCACATCCCTCTCGTGCATCTGGCAATCCCGGCCCTTGTACACTATCTTCCCGTCCCGGAGGTAGTCGCCGACGATCCTCCTCATGTAGGGGGGCGCTTTGTGGCGTATCAGCGCCCCCCTTATCGTCCCGTGAGGCAGGGTGTTGAAGACGTTGACGATGTCTAGACTAACGCCTAACGCCACCCTGCCCCGGGACGTGGCCGAGTCGCAGCGGGAGCGCATCGACTAGATTGCGTCGATAGTGCTGCGTCCGCGCCTGAAGCCATATTGCGACTCGGCAAAGTTGGGACCCTCCTGGGACAGGTGCTGGACGGGGCGGGATACCAGAATCCGCTCGAACGACTTCCCCACCTCGTCCAACAGCACGGTGGGCCGGTAGGCCGAGGGACTGTCGGCGGGTCGCCCATCCTTCCGGATGAGGACTAGCCGCCCCGTCTTCCACTGTTCTGGGAAGACACCTTCCTTAATGCAGGCGCTGAAGAGGCGTCTCAATCTCGGACCGAGGACGCGTAGAGCCTTCACCCAGGCACGGCCGGGGACGCCGTCGGGGCCCGGAGCAGGGTTTCGGGCCCCGATCTGTTTAATCGCCCCGGCCAGCTCCTCCTCCGTGACCCCCAGTTGGTCGGAACAAACCGCCTCCTCGTGGTCCGGCGGGGGGCGGGTGTGTTCCCTCTCTCGTGGGAACAAGGTGTCGACTACCCGCCCCAAAAATCGGGGGTCGAGGCACTCCGTGACCGGGGCGCCCAGGGCCTAAGCTTGCCCTTCACCATTTTGTATGGGCGCCCCCATGGGTCCTTCTGGAGAGAGCCTAGGAGCTCGTCCCATGCCCGGGATTTAGACTCCTTGATGGCCGTCTGCAGGGCAGTTTCCAAAACTCGGTACTGCCCGTACAGATCCTCCTCCCTCGCTGGTTCGCGGAAGGTCCTTCTTCTGCGGGCCCTTTGCCACTGGCGACGGGCTGCGAGACAATCTCTTCTCAGATCACCAATTTCGCCCGTCCACCAGTAGGCGGCCCGCCTGGGGAGGTTCTTGGCCCGGGGCATGGCGGCGTCGCACTCCGCCATCATGGCTCCCCGGAACCATTCTACCTCCTCCCCAATGTCCGCGACCGGCCCGGCAGGTGTTGGCAGCCAGGCCAGGGCGAGGGCTGCAGCCATCAGCACGTCCTCGTCCATTTCCTTCAGCGCCCACCGTGGCGGTGGTGGTCCACAGGGGCGGCGGGCGGTGGTAGTAAGGTCGACGCGGATGTATAGATGGTCACTAAGTGTGACCGCCCTTTCCACCACCCTCCATATCTGCACCACACGCGCGGCCAGGGGAGTCGCGAAAGACAAATCGACTATAGACTACCCCTGGGCACGCACGCAGGTGCTAACGGACCCCACATTGAGCAGGTGGAGTGCTAGCCCCGCCGCCCAATTTACGACCGCCCTGCCTCTCGCGTTTGTCCTCGGGGAGCCCCAAAGTGACGCATGGGCATTAAAGTCCCCGAGGACTAGCACTGGCCGGGGGGAACAACGGGAGACAAAGTCCCCCACCCGGTCCAGGTACTGTTCATATTGCGCGAGAGGCCATCTGGGATGGGCATAGAGCCCCACCACCGCTATTTCACCCCACAGCACGCCGACGAACCCCCGGCCCCGTTCCAGTGGGGCGGGGTGTGGGGGTACTGCGGTGCCAATAATCGCCACGGAACCGTCCTCGTCCCCGAACCAATCTGGTCTGTCGAGGACTCGGTACGGCTCTGCGGCCACCGCCAACCCAGCCTTCCACTCGGCCAGGGTTTGGAACAACATGTCCTGAGCCCTGGCCGAGTGGTTCGAGTTGGCCTGAAGTATAGGGCCCTTGGGCCCCACATCTAGGCCATACGAACCGCCTCCGCGGCATTTTTGCACGCCGACTTTGTAGGAGGAATTTTTCTTGCCCCCCTTCTTCGACTCCGCAGGCTTGGTCCTTGATGCCTGTTCCTTGGGGGCTATTCCTGCCCCTTCTACGGCACTCTTCTTCTTCCTCCGGGAGGAGGAGGGGGCACAACCTTTTGCCCACAATCGATGTCCCGCGGGCCGCCCCAGGTTCACACAGAGGGGGCACCGCGGGGTGGCGCTACACTTGCTGGCCACGTGGCCCGACTCTGCGCACTCATAGCAGCGGTCGGACCTATCAGCTTCGCAAGTGCATCGCTGCCTAACATGCCCACTTTCCAGGCAGCGATAGCACTGCAACGGCCGCGGTGGCAGCGCCTGTATTCTGGCCGAGGACCACCCGACCAGAACCCTCCCAGAGACGGATAACTTTTTGAGTGCCGCTAGAGGGCATCTCGCCCAGACAGTCCCCATCCTTTGGGGGGAGGTGCGAAACTCCCCCATTTTAATTTCTTCGGCGGTGCAACCCCCCGCAGCGGCCAACGCTCCCGCCACCTCCATCGGGGTGACCGAGTCGTCGAGACCGGTCACCATCACCTCGCCTATTTTCATGGGGCGGGCAACCCTGACCTCAGTGCCGCTAAGCATCTGGCGGAGTCGGTCAGCCAACTTGGCCGCTTTGTCCGTCCTGTCCTCCACAGTTATCTCGAGGACCAAGCCACCGGTCGGAGCTCTCCTGGGCATCATCGCCGTGATGCCCAGCTCCTCCAACTTGACCCGCTCCCGGGCCATGAGCATGGCCTCGGCGTATGAGACCTTAGCCTCTGGAGCTAGGTTGATGGTGACCGCCGCTGTATGAGGAGGGCGGGGGGCGTTCTGCCTGGCAGATTGGGCCTCTTGCCCCTTGACCGCCGGTGCCGCCCCTCTCTTCTGCCCCTTCTCGGCAACCACCTTGGAGCCCTGGGAGCGAGCGGCCTCGGCCGCTACCGCCTTCTTCTCCGCTATCGCCTTCTTTTCGGCAGCTGTAGCACGGCGGCCAACCACCGTCACTCAGGTCCCATCCGCCGTCCTCCGATGCTCCTCGACAATCCGGGCCATTCTGGCCTCCACAAATGATGCCGGCTGGTCCGGTGCTGAGGAGGGCCCTGGCAACGACTCCGTGGCAGGCAGGGACTTATTCCGCACCCGCCTCTCCGCTTCCTTCCTCGATGCAGGGGGGATGGTCGCAGCCGTAGCTCGCCCCTTAACACGCTCCGCCCTCTTAGGTGGGGGATGGACAGCTGCAATAGCGGTTTTGAACTCCGCCCTGAGACCCTACAGACCTTTCTCGAGGAGAGCCGCAAATCCCGTCACCAGGTCGGGCTCGTCGCCACCAAACTTCCCCTCTTCTTTTCCACGTGCAGCAGCTGGGAGCGGGACCTGCACCACGGGGCATTCAGGCGGGCAAGACGGTAAGTCGAAAACTTCGACTTCGTCCTTCCTCCTCTTCCTGCCTGCCTCTTCGCCGGACTATGGCGAGTCGGGCCTCGTGACCCTCTTCGTGCCCGCGATTACCGGCGTCTCCGTGGTCGCGACCCGGCATGTGAGTTCCGCCATGCATTGCTGGAGGACGCTGATCTGGGCTGTCTGGCCCGCCAGCTGCTCCTCTCGGAGCTTTAGCTGGCGGCGGAGCTCCTCCAGCTCTTTACCTGCCCTAGCGGGTGCGGCCCTCACCGCCGTCTCCGTATGGATGGCCTTTAAATGGCGTGCGGCCATCCTTAGTTTCCTGACGAGCGTTCCCTTGAGACCCTTGGAAACGCCCGCTACCCTCTCCACATCCCTACAGAATTCCAGGGCCTGGGCGGCTAGGTTGACAGTCGGGACATGCCTGAACTCATCCGCTAGGTCCTCTGGATCGGGGAGGGACCTGCTACTTCGACTCGGCTCGGGAGGGTCCTCGGCAGGGTCCAGTGTCCTCTTCTCCTCCGCGAGTTCTAACTCCTGGCGTTGTACCTCCAGGAGCATTTGCTTCGCCGCGGCGAATTGCGAGTACACGCCGGTGGTCGGCGGACGGCCCCTCCTCTTCGCCGGCCGTCTCTCCAAGGACACAGTCGAAGCGACTGACTCGTCCGAGTCCTCGCCGTCCCGAGATGCAGCGGCATCCGAGGCCGCCGGGGAGACCCCGCTCCTTCTTCGCCCCGACCTCAGGGTAGACCATTCCGCGTCCACCCTAGAAAGTCGAACGGATAGCTGGCGCGCATCCGTCGCTTCGCTAGTGCCGGGCAGCACCAGGTCCACCTCGCTAGCTGCCTGTCTCACGTCCTGATTCGTAGCCATGGTCGTTTCCGTTAAATCCAGTCCAGTTTGTTTATTTGTTGATTTAGTAATTCCATCCATAATGGTCGCACGAGATGGTCGGTCCATGGGTCCACCCGGGCAGAGCCGCCTTACCCGGGTAAGGCTAGTACACCCGGGGGGTCGCCAGGTACCCCAGGGTTGGCCGCTAGAGACTGATGCACCCATCAGCCATGCCTGGCGCTTACTCCGGGCACGCCCTCCTCACCGCGCACCGCAGCTTGGGGCTAGGGATTTTTTATAGAGGTTGTCGTCCTCGCGGGCCGACCAATGAAGGCAAGCCCCCCGTTCCAGCGAAACGTGACCACTGGGTTACGGTATCATTGCTAGGGCACTCCGGGTTCTCTACCCGCACTAGACCGCCACTCAGCCTGGCCCCTGGAGAACTCAACGACGCTGCAGCCACCTTTTCGCCTCTCCGACCCAGGCCAGACCGGCAAGGGAGGCCCTGCCAGGATCCGTATACCCCACCGGCATCACCCCGGGTCATCTGCGAGGCTACTTCGACAGCAGCAAGCGCCCCCCTTTTAGTCGCCTCCTACGACACGCAGGGGTTACCGTGCCTGTATTCTATCCCTCAGTCACAGGGGAGGTTTTGATGTGTTTTCCTTCCCTTGGTGTTTGGTCCGCGGGAGCTATTTTATTTCACTCCTACCCTATCCGCCACCTGGGGATGCGCCACGTCGGGGTATCACCTCCCCGCCCAGCCAGTACATTTGGCCAGGTCCGTGGAACCTAACCTAACCTAACCTAACCTAATCTTACCTTTTTTTTTATATATTTTGACAGCATGAAAATACATTTACGTAAGCGAGGAACCCGTCGGGTTAGGAGGGATCTCGGGCAGTGTGGGAGTCAAAGGTACATACCAAAACAAGTTTCCCTGAGTTGGATCGTTACAGTACCCCAATACCCACTAAAAACTTGCTCCGTATCGGCCACAGATACCTCCGGCAACCCCAGAGGGCTTTAATGGAGAGCATTCTGTGTAGCCACGATGTTGCTTACACATCGACCGACTCGGACGACCTAAAGGCGTTCAGTCGTCCAAGAACTTCGCGGGTAAGCCCCAGCGCACCTCCGCTTATAACGCAGGCTATTTTGACCGACGGTGATTTCATTTAGCCACAGAAGGTATAGAGTGCGTTGGTGGACACTCTACAGCCGCTGTGCGTACACACCGCCGGAACTGTGCATTACCCTTGCAGAATCATTTTTCCCTACCCGTATGTTTCCGCAGGAGATGTGTAGGTTTGAGCTGAGTCGCTTGGTCACCAGAGGCCGCAACACACATTTGGGCAAGCTAAGCCTCTCGATGGGCGGATCTCAGCCTGGGAGATGTCGCGAAAACGAAGGACTGCTCGCATGAATGCGAGAGAGAGGAGAGCCCGAGCCGCCTGGACACCAGCGACCGCTTCACACATTTGGGTGATCTCAGCCTCACGATGGGCGGATTTCGGGCCCGGAATTGGTTACGCGCACTGAGGAATGCACGCATGATAGCGAGCGAAAGGAAGTCTTGGGTTGCCTGGACACCATCGACCGCAACACACATTTGGGTGAGCTAAATCTCTCGATGGGCGAATTCCGGGCGTGGGAGAGGACGCGAAAAATTTTTCGAACGAAGGAATGCTCATGCGAGAGCACGCGGTAGCGCTCGGAACGCTCGTGTCGTTTGTCACATGCATACATCCATCCATTCAGTTCATTCAAATCTATACTACATGTGTGTAAGGGCACCGTAAGCGGAACGCTACGTATAGTGCGGATGCAATCAGAGAACCTAAGGGGAAGAGTAAGAAGGGTCGCGGTTCGCCGAGAGTCGGCCAGCGAGAGGGAGGTTCAGGCCGGCCGGTCTCGATCCACTGCCCGGCAGGTACAGTGAGAGGGAAAGATCGAGCTAGGGATGCTGTGAAGAGCGAGCGCGAGGGAGGGGATCAAAGAAGAAGCCGCGGGTCGGAATCCGGGAGAGAGCCGAGACGCGAGCGTAATGCGTCCGAGATTAGAGGTCACTGACTGGGGATCGCGCGTCATGTTAATGCGATTTTAATTGAATTTAATTAAGTTGATGAAATGTAAAGAAATTAAAATGTAATAAATTGCAAAATTTATCAAAATCTAAAATTTACAGAAAACTAGAATTGATGTTTCGTGTTTGAAGGACCATATTAATATTATAATTAAGAATTCATACGAACCAAAACCTTGAATTTTAAATTTGCCATGAAAATTAATTTTAAAGGTAATTAAATACAATTTTCGCGAAAGAAAGTTGGTGCAGATTGCTTTCAGGATTAATTGTCGGAAAGACAGGTAGATGTTCGGGAAATGTAGCATGTATTAAAATTGGATTTTCGAAATTTGAATTTTAGATTAGGCACGAATGCTAGCAGTTTTAAGCTCCTCGTTGGGCGAGTGGGAGGCGCGTACTAACGGGTGATGAACGGATTACGTCACCCGCTCGGAGGTTGCGGCCGAAACTGGGTCAATGGGTCAGCCGTCGGTCGGTGTCTAAAGGGGGTGCGAACGAACCGTGTTCGTGTACGAAGGGTCCGATACTGCCGATCTGAAGGGGCTTCGCGCGCGATTCCTTTTTAGTCGCCTTTTACGACAAGCCAAGGAGGCTGGAGACGTATTCTGTAACCCCCCGCCTCCAGGGGAGGATGGGATGTAGTCTTCCACAGTAAATGTGTTAGAGCTAGAAGTTTCCAGGATTTAAGATTAGTGACAAATTAAGCTTTATGATTTGGGGATGTGAAATTGTGTTGATGTTAGACTTGAGACCCGGGAGGAGTTCTGGATTTGGATTTTAAATTGAATTTAAATTGAGGGTAGAGTTGATCGCGGGAATCGTAGTCTAAAAGTAATTAAATATAATTTGTGTGGATGTGATGTAGATGAATAAATGCTCGTTATCTTAGAATTAAAGTTATGGGGAGGCTAAAATGGGTGATCAAGGAGAAGAATTGCACTTGAAATTAAGGGGGTTCTGAGAATCTTGAATTAAGATAACATAACACATAGAAACTGAAAGTTTAAAAGTAAAAGCAGATGTGTATAGTAGGAATGGGTGTGGATCCTGAGCAGAATGTAAAAGGTGAAAATAGTGGAGAAATAAAAACATAAATAAAGAAATAAATGGAGGAATAGGGAAAAAGGACGGTAGAGAACAACGAAAAACAGCCAGAAACAGCTGTATGCGGAAAGTTTGTAAAGCGGCATACGGTACATTTGGAGTTAAGCTGTACCAGGTGTCGGGTAGGGTATGCGATAAACTAGGTGATGGGTAATAAATGGGCAATAAGGAGCAAGGCGCTAAAGGAGGCGGCGTAGGGAAAAAGCGGTGCGAGTTCGGAAGGAATAATAGAGTAATAGAGTGAAAGTACAGTGAAGCAGTAAAGCAGAGTAAGGCAGTAGCATAAACTAGGAGGCCTGCTCGAGCGACCAGAATCAGACAAAGGAGAATGGAAACAATAAGGAAAATAAAGAAGTCGGAGTTTTATTGTTCACGTGAAGAAATAATAAGAAATAAATATGCAGGGGCACGCTGACGGGCGCGGGAGTCATGTCGGAAAAGTACCCGTGCCTGACTATCAAGGTGTAGTCGGTGTGTAGGAGATGCAGGAGATGTCCAAAAAAATAGAGTAGATAGGGTCATGGTTCGTCGAGAGTCGGCCAGCAAGACGAAGAATCGGGCCGATCGATCTCGCTCCACTGCCCAGCAGGTACAGCAAGAGGGAAAGATCAAGCACGGGATGCCGCAAAGAACGAGCGCCGGGGGGGAGATCAGAGAAGAAGCCGCGAGTCGGGATCCGGAGGAGAGCCGAGACGCGAGCATAATGCGTCCGAGATTCGAGGGCGCTAATTGGAGATCGTACGCCGCAGAAAATGCGACTTAAATTAAATTTGATTAAATTGATTAAGATATAATTTGAAAAATATAATAGAGTTCAAAGTTCAACAAAATATGAAATTGGCAGGGAACTAGAATTGGTGATCCGCAGTTGAAGACCGCGATAATATTATAATTGAGAGTTGATACGGGTCAAACCTTGAATTTTAAACTTATCATTAAATACGGAGGTAATTAGATACAATTTCCGCGGGAGAAAGTTTGTGCGGATTGCTTTCAAAATTTGTTTCCAGAGAGAGAAGTAGGTGTTCGGAAAAAGGAGCATATCTTAGAATTGTGTTATCAAGATTGGAATTTAAGATTAGACGTGAGAGCTAGAAGTATTAGGGCGCCTCGTCAGGCGGGTGAGAGGCACGTACAAGCATGTGATGAGCGGATTACGTCACCCACTCGCAGGTAGCGGCCGAAACCGGGTCAACGAGTCACCCATCGGCCGGTGTCCGAAGGGATGCGAGCGGGCCTCATCCGTGCATGTCGGCTTGTTGCTGCCTATCTAGGGGGGCTAAACGTGGCTAAGAGTGCCTTTTAAGTGGCCTTTGATGACAGGCTTGGGAGGCTGGAGACGTATTCTGTAACCCCCGCCTCCAGGGGAGACTTGATTCTATACTTCCACAGCAAATAGGATCTGATATAATCGAAAGTCTGGTCTATGCTTTATTAAGTCAACACCCTTAACCGTTATTGATCAGTGAGTGCAATTGATTTAATTGTAATTTAAATTCGTTATTCATGTTGACTTGATTAGGTCCTTTCACCGAAGGCTTGGTAAGTTTTGGGTTGCCGGGCTTTGTTGAAGACGACCGCGGGACCCCTGCTTCGATCGAGGGGAGGCGCGAAAGCGAGGGGAGTGTGCCGAAGCGCGTGTCTCGAAAGCGGGGCTCAAGGGTGAGGGACTACCCCTCGCAGGTTCCCCCAGCCACAACGATTGCCGGCCGCTCTGGATATAAATTGGGGCACCTCGTAGGGGCCTTCATTTAGTACATTTCTAACTGGGGAAGTCGCTAGTTCGCGCAGTTTGTGGTGCTCCGAATCGAAGCTTGGAGCAATACGCGTGTGTCGATACGTGCGCCGTGGTACAGTGAGGGGTTATTGTGCATAACTAAGCGCAGCAGATCAGCACAGCACACCACAGCACATTGCTCATCCTCGCAGCGAAAAGGACCCGCTGTCGCCGACAACGCCCACGCGCCAACGCGTCTATAGCAGAGGCGGGTGAAGAAGAAGAGGAAGGAGGAGTAAAACAGAGGAAGAGCGACGCAGCCGATCACTATCAGTCATCCTACGACAAGCATCGCTGAGTAAGTAAGTATTGAGTGATCATTTGTCGATTAACGTTTATCGCACCATCCTTGTTTGTTCAGCCTGCCCGTTTAAACACTACTATTGTTGCTGATGTTGGTGTTAGTTCCGCTGCCGTTGCTCCTATTAATACGTAGCTGGTTAGTCCTTGATTGTCAACCATGCTGGATATTGGCCGAATGCCGACTGTAAATAGCTGTTCGGTTTGCCGGTGTCCTGATACTAATTGCTTAGTTCTATCCTTACTCTTGATGAAGTTGATTGAAGTAGTTCGATCTTGACTAGCTTAGTTAATTAAATATAATCAGTTAAATCCTGGCTTGGCTTGACTTCGCTTCACGTTGTCGAGTGGTTCCATGACTTGTTTCTAAGTAGTGTCAGGTGGGGGTGTCCCACTTGGACGTCGACCGATTGGACGCGTTCCTTTTGGACGCCGTGCCGATTGGACGCGTTCCTTTTGGACGCCGGACCGATTGGGCGCGTTCCTTTTGGACGCCGGACCGATTGGACGCGTTCCTTTTGGACGTCGTGCCGTTTGGACGCCGTGCCGTTTGGACGTCGTGTCATTTGGATTCGTCCCATTTGGACGCCATATCTTTTATAATCATTGCCTTTGGAAATCGGCAGATAGTGGTATTGTTTGTCGATTTAAATTCCGATGCTATTTGAATGCGTATGCATGCTAAAGTATATGATTACATATATCTAACGATAAGGTCAAGTGGTTATGTGTAACGTTTGACAGATATAGGTTATAGTTAATAACATGTGTTAATTGAATGCAGTTACTATCTTACAAGATATATCTGGAAGTATGTTTAAGTTAAAAGAAATATTAAACCTTACTTTCTTCAATACATTCTTTATGCCAAATTAATGTTGTTGAGTAAAATGAATCAATATATAATAATATGATTTATTCTTCTTTATTTCCAGCATTTATTCAGACGTTGATGAGGAAATTACAACCAATAAATTATGCAGTAGAAAAATTGAATAGATCCATTAAAGAAATCAAACAGTATGGAATAAAATAAGACAAATAAATAGAACAAATCAGAAAAATGTACCCTGAAAACAGATGCATTTACATTCTCGCAGGATATATCAGGAAATATGTTTAAGGTAAAAGAAATATTAAATCTTATTTTGTTCAATACATCCTTTATTTCAAATTAATGTTGAGTAGAATGTATGAATATATAATAATATATCTTTTTTTATATTTTCAGCACCTGTTCAGACATTCATGCGGAAATTACAACCAGAAAATTATGGATGGAAAAAGTTGAATAGATACATTGAAGATACTTTCCAGCGTAGAATGAAATAAAATAATTTTGAACAAAAAATACAACCGACTTCGAAATGCACTAAAAAGTATGAAATAATTTCTACTTCATTTATACAAATACCCAACAGCTATTAATAAAACCTATTTACTCGTTAAATAGTATACTAAATACATTTCAACCTTTTCGGAGGCGACGCAAAATTAAAAACTTTTCTTATACTAGGAAGATTCAGGCGTCGACAACCTATCAAATCATTATTGACAGCATCGTATATTCGGGTATTTTTAATTTTGCGCCGCCTCCGAAAAGGTTGAAATGTATTTAGTATACTATTTAACGAGTAAATAGGTTTTATTAATAGCTGTTGGGTATTTGCATAAATGAAGTAGAAATTATTTCATACTTTTTAGTGCATTTCGAAGTCGGTTGTATTTTTTGTTAAAAATTATTTTATTTCACACTTTTTAGTGGAACGAGCAGTACTTATAGGATGCCGTAAGGTGGTTTACCGTTCTTATTGGTTAATTGCAATAACGATAGTTTTGAACGATAACAATTTCCATACAAGTTATCACAATAGTTATTAACAATAACAAATTGCATAAATTTTTGCAAGTGAGATATCGCGAAAATATCTCCTATTAGATGTGAAAGGTTTCATCGCAATCGGTACATGCCTTGCAGAGTACACATGTATGTATATAAGAAACAGTAGAGAGTCGGCGACTGCATGCTGACTCATACACCGGTAGAGACACATAGGCATACGTAGAATTCAATGTAGTAGTAACAATAGTTTTTCACGAATATCTCGGAAACTAAAACTTTCCGTTAATTATGCATAATGAAAAAGTTGTTCAGAATCATGTCCCCGACAACATATTAAAAGGTCATTGCAATCGTCCAATCTTGACATTAAAAACCTCCTGTATTTTGCAATAACAATGAAAAAATGAAAAATTTTTTTTCAATGGGACCAATCGGAAGACATACTCTACAAGATGCAAAAGGTTTCGTTCCGATTGGTCCATCCATCTCGGAGTAATCGGTGAACACACAAAAAAAAAAAATACATACTGATCGAATTGAGTAACCTCCTCCTTTTCGAAGTCGGTTAAAAATTGGGGCAAATAACAAAAACGTACCCTGAAAACAGATGCAATTACTTTCTCGCAGGATATATCTGGAAATATGTTTGAGGTAAAAGAAATATTAAATCTTATTTTCTTGAATACATTCTTTATTCCAAATTAATGTTGTTGAGTATAATGTAACAATATATAATAATATGATTTCTTTTTCTTTATTTTCTGCATTTATTCAAACATTGATCAGGAAAGAAAAATATTGGAGTAGAGAATTTGAATAGATCCATTAAAGAAATTAAACAGTGTGGAATGATATAGTACGACAAAAAACAATATTGTACTCTGAAAACAGATGCAATTACTTTCTCGCAGGATATATCAGGAAATTTGGTTGAGGTAAAAGAAATATTAAACCATATTTTTTTCAATACATTCTTTATTATAAATTAATGTTGTTGAGTATAATGTAACAATATATAATAATATGATTTCTTCTTCTTTATTTTCAGCGTTTCATCAGACACGAAGGGGAAAATTGCAACAGAGATATTATGTAGTAGATGTATTAAATAGATACAGTGCAGAAATTATTCGAGCAAGAGCAGTATTAGATTAGATATGTTTGTGTTGCACGTTATAGATTTTAAAAACAATGTAATACCAGCATATTTCAAATAAATAGTTTAATAAAACAGATGAATCCCTTAAACTTTAACTTCCTATTCTAATTTCCTTAATATAGAATTTAAGTTACAATTCACAGTGTTTTCTTCTACTTTCAAATAAATAGTTTTACCAAGTAATAACTTATAAAAAAAATAACGTGAAACAGAGTTTCTATTTCACTATTCACTTGTATCTTTTTTATAGCGCTTGTATTGTGTTTAGAAGTCTTGAATTTGTCTCAAACGAGTTGAACAGTTGTATTGAAATATTCCATTCTGAATAAATGCTGAAAATAAAGAAAAAGAAATCATATTATTATATATTGATACATTGTACTCAAAATCATTAATTTGGAATAAAGAATGTATTGAAAACAATAAGATTTAATATTTCTTTTACCTTAATCATATTTCCTTATATATCCTGCGAGAAAGTAATTGCATCTGTTTTCAGAGTACGTTTCTCTCATTTGTCACAGTATTTCATTCCGCAGTGTTTAATTTGTTTAATGTAACTTTTCAACTTTTCTACTCCGTAGTTTTTTGGTTGTAAGTTCCTCATCAACGTCTGAATAAATCCTGAAAATAAAGAAAAAGAAATCATATTATTATATATTGATACATTGTACTCAACAACATTAATTTAGAATAAGGAATGTATTGAAAAAAATAAGATTTAATATTTCTTTTACTTTAAACATATTTCCACATACAGGGTGTCCCACCACATCTGTTATAAAGCTATAACTCCAAAACTATCGGCCGCAGCCAAAATTGTAAATATGCAATTTGCATGGTAAAATAGGGCGCATGTTTCAGCGTGAAGGAATTTTTCTTAACTTTGTTATTTTACGAGATATGATGGTCAAGTTTCGTTTTTCAAATAGAACCATATATTTTGTTTTGGTCTATTTGATAGTACTTTTCAAAACGAATTCACTGACCTGTCATGTATACACCCGATTTTAATTAGTTTGCAAGATAAAACGTTTCACAGACGCACCACAGGAAAGAACATTTAATATTGTTTTAAATCGTTGTAAAATTCCAACATCTATTCCAGTGATTGCTGACGTTATGCATGGGTGCTCAAAAAATCTTCGTGCGGTATTTCCATCGTTACTACTTCCAAATCCTTGCTTAGGTGTATCGATAATTAATCCCAGTTCATTTCTGAATTTCATTTGAACTTCTAATTTTGCCTCTTGTCTCTTCTGTTTGTTTTCGGGATTATTTCTAATTCCTTCGTCCTTGAAGCTCAAGTCGTAACATAGATGCAAGACAAATTCCATAAATCGAATAAAGGCCATATTCATAATTTTCTTGTACGTGTTCCTCATTTGCGGTAAGAAAATCTTTAGGGTTCTTTTGACAGATAATACAGGTGGAACTGGATTTCGTATCTGTTAAATATTGCGCAACTTTTCCGTCTAGCATCGTCAAGTGCAGTTTATGAAACACTGACACTTCTCTTCCGTGAACTACGCATTTCGTGGGTGCTAATGAATTAATTTCATTTCTCATACATTCAACTTCTGTCTTAACTAATTCCTTCGTTTCTTTCAAATACTGAAATTTAATGGGTCTGCAAAAGTGTGCGGATGAGGGTCGACGATTCTTCCACAACAGGCTATCCGTATCGGTACATTGCAATCGAAGGGAAACCATAGATATCATAAACATATTACTGTCCGTCGCGATTGAATTGATGTTATCACTTAACTTTTGCTTATATTCGCTTTGGTCTGATGAACCATCACATCCCCATTTGCTCGTTAAAAGTAGACTGGTGTCATTTAAAGCTTCAATTTCACTCTCAGTTTTTAATTGGATAATTCCGTTGACTGTAGAATCCAGCAACTTTTGAAGCGATACTTTAGCGGAAACGCTAGTAACTTCGTCGATTTCGGGCAGACATTTGCTTCTGGCTTGAATAATTTTGTTGTGACTCGGCAACGCGTCGTGATTCCTCTTCTTCAACTCGTTTCGAAGCACTATATATTTATCTTTGGAAAGTCCTAGGTCCAAAAACAGAGAAAAAGCTTCTTCCGCTGTAAATTTTTGTGGTGCGTTTTTTGCAGTTCGAATAGTGTTCTTCATTTCATTGAGAAGATCGGGACCAACTTCGTCGACAGCTTCAACAATGGATGCCTTTTCGTGTTGTACTTCTGATTTGTATCGTTGACACAGCCCTATCAACAATTTGCGCATTATAAATAAATATATTATAATAACACATGTCTTGTCATTTTTTAATTATTACATTCCTTTCTCTTAAAGTTATTAACAGTTTTAAGTAAAATTTTTGTTAAATAACATAAAATATGTCCAACAAGAGACGGATATTGAACGCGATACACTTTATACGTGAATATTTTGACACCCTGTAGCTCAAGATGATTCATATTGATACAACTTATGTACCATAATGTACGCAAAAACTTCCCAAAATTTCATTAAAATATTTCCAATCGAACCGAAGTTATAGACTTTTGATCGCCAAAAGTCGTTTTGTCCCACTGTGTGGCGTCCAAACGGCACGACGTCCAAAAGGAACGCGTCCAATCGGTCCGGCGTCCAAAAGGAACGCGTCCAATCGGCACGGCGTCCAAAAGGAACGCGTCCAATCGGGACCGTCCAATCGGTCGACGTCCAAGTGGGCATCACTCAGTCAGGTCAGCTCGCTGTCCCGCTTCATCCTTGGATTGGGTTGCGTGAGTTGAATTAAGTTGATAGGGCAGGGCGGAGAGGAAGGGCGCTGCACGCAGATTGATGCGAGTCAATTGAAACAGTCCCTTCCGTGCTACAGTTGTTCCCTTTTCTCCCCCTCTCCCCCCCCCTTTTTTCCCTTCCCTTTTTCCTTCCTTTCTCTTATTCTCTTTCCCTTCCTTTCTTTTCCCCCTTTTGATTCAGATTTAAGTTATAGATCATAAATCATTTGCTTCGCTTTCCGAACCCATGTTACTCATTGTTTGCTGTGGTTTAGGATCCTTGTACCGTGAGGGTCATAACCGGGGTTGTCATTGCCGTTACAAGTCGCAGTAAGTGTTGATCACTGCCATGTCAGTTCAGCTCGACTTAAATGTAGATCCTTGTACTTAAGAGTGCCCGTTTCCTTTTGTTCCGATGTCTGCGTTCAGCGTACTGCAGAACAATTTAAACAGATGCCGCGCGGCACAGGATCTCTTGTGGCAGGCCGTGAACGAGTTTCGCGCGGATATAGTCGTCATCAGTGAGCCGTTTAATCCTCATCCGAATTGGTACCAGGACAGGAGCAGCTCAGCCTGCGTGTGGTATACGAATCGTCCGAGCTGCGACATGGGGGTGACTAGAAAGGTGTTTGAGAAAAACGGATGCGTGGCATTGGAGACTCGCGAGTTTGTGATAGTGAGTTGTTACTTCTCACCATCACTGACTATAGAAAGCTTTGAAGGTCAGTTACGGGGTCTTGCGACATGTCTGTCAAGTGTTAGGAAACCGATTATAATCGCCGGGGATTTCAATGCCCGCTCTCCGCACTGGGGATCAGATCGCGTGGATTCACGCAGTCACCGTATGATGAATTTGATCGAGCAAGCAGGGCTGATGCCCGTGGCAAGTCAAGGAGGCCCGTCATTCGAGCGTGGTGGCGTGGGTTCTCGAATCGATGCCCTTGCGTGTAGCCGCAGCCTCCACGGTCGAATATCTAGGTCCACAGTGTCCACACGCTATTCGGGGTCGAATCACCGCTATCTTATTCATCGATTTAAAGCGAGACCAGAGGCTATTGGTTCGCCTGAGGATTCTCTTTGGGAGGCGAGACATGTCCGCCTCCGGGAGGCGGTCGCCCGGACATGGAGGCGTGGAGGGAAATAGTGAGCGGCCAGTTACCGATGCCAGGATCCCTGGATCCAACAGTTCAACATAGTCAAGAGAGAGGAGCTGCAGCAGCCGGTCCATCGGAACAGTCCGCGCTACCGCCGCTGTGCACCGACGCCGAAATTGATAAAGTGATTGATGAGTTAGAGACGCTCTTTCAGTCAACCCGTCCACCATTGCCGACCCGCAAGAGGAGGAAAATACAAAATGTACCATGGTGGAGCCAGGAGATAGCAGATCATTGTCCCCAGGCAAAGCGTCTCCGCCACCGCTGGCAGAAGGTGGCTCGCCGGAGCCTGACGGCAGCACGACAGCAGGCGCACCCGTATCGCATGGAGATGCTGGAAAGCCGACGTGCCTTATCCTTGCCATTGCGTCGAGCTAAAGAGGCATCGTGGAGTGAGATGGTCTCGACTATCGAAGAAGATCCGTGGGGGAAACCCTACGAGGCGGTCATGAATCGTCTGAAGGGGAAGTCGCCCCTGGTTCGCCTCCACCGAGAGGAGTTCCACGCAACGGTGTCCGCGCTTTTCGTGGTGGAGCAGGAGCGACAAGAAGAGGCTGCCATCCCAAGGAGTAGTGCAGCAGAAGAAGAGGAGGAAGACGAAGCAAGAGGAGAAGAAGCAGCGCAGGCTTCATTGATGTGGCCTCGTCAGGAAGGAGCGTCAACGTCGTCGGCATCCAACGCACGCGAGATCGCAGGGGAAGCCGCAGGGTCAAGCGCTGTTCCTCCTAACACCAGAAAGAGATGCTGAAGCCCAGGGGAGGGCACCTCGCTCCAGGAGGACGTGTTCACGAACGAAGATGTGAGGTACGCAATGGGGATGTTGAAGAAAGGAAAAGCTCCGGGTCCAGATGAAATCCCTGGCGAGGCCGTTCACGTTCTGCGTAACACAGCATCCGGCTGGGTTTGTGCCCTTTTCAATTTCTGTCTGAGGCTAGGATACTTTCCAAGGGCTTGGAAAGTAGGGCGTCTGGCTTTAATACCGAAGGCCGGGAAAGCCTGTAATTCTCTTTCCGACCTTCGACCGCTTTGCATGCTATCAGACATGGGGAAGAGTTTCGAATATGCTTTGCGCGTGTTAATGCTAGAAGCGATTCGCCTGTCTGGAGGGCTGTCGGTGCGTCAATTTGGGTTCACGGAGGGCAGATCAACTCCTCAGGCGATGAAGGTGGTCATGTCGGAGTGGGATCGTGCGCGGAGAGGGGGAAATCACTGTCTGGTAATTACCCAGGATGTGAAAAATGCATTTAATACAGTGCGTTGGGACCGCATCCTGGCTGCAGCCGAGCGCCGTGAGTTTCCGACGATAATAATGGACATGTTATGTAGCTATTTAAGCGAGCGAAGTGGGAACCCGGACGCCAAGCGGTGAGTGGGTGGAAGCAGCTGTATTTGGTGGGGTGCCACAAGGATCAGTGTTGGGACCACTGTTGTGGAACCTATCGTACGACGGGCTGCTGGAGGTGCTGCTGCCACCAGGCGTGACAACCGTGGGTTTCGCGGATGATATGGCGCTGCTTATAGTAGCTCGATCATTAGACAGAGTGCGCGAGCTGGCAGAACATGCCTTACGTGTGGTGGGGGCGTGGTACGAGAGAGAGAGACTGGTTCTCGCGAAAGAGAAAACTGAAGCAGTGCTCTTAACTGGGCGCCGCGTACCCTACGGACTTGTACTATCGTACGAGGCCTCGATAATCAGGACGTCGCGCTCGATTAGGTACCTTGGTGTGATGTTCAGTAATAGCTGTCTCTTTCATAGTCAAATGAGCCGGGTATGTGAGAAGGCAGTGAAAGTAGCGCAGCACCTCTCGTGGCTGCTACCGGATCCACGAGGATGCGGTCCGAAACCGCGTTAGCTGTATTACCGAGTGCTAGAATCTATAGTTTTGTATGCGTCTCCGGTATGGAGCGAGGCGGTGGAGTACGGATGTGTGAGACAGCGGTTGACATCGACACAGCGGTTGGGGTTACTGCGTGTGACACGCGCGTATCGTACCGTTTCATCAGAGGCATTGTGCGCGCTGTCAGGTTGCATGCCGTGGGACTTGTTAATAAGGGCCAGGGCCGCTTTGTATGGGTACGAGGAGGCGGAGGACCCGGAAGAGCGCGTGAATCTGCCGCAGGTGGTGGAATATGACACCTTTGATCGCTGACAAACTCGATGGACAACCTCGGAGACCGGCGCCTGGACTCGCAGGCTGATTCCCAACATCGAGGCGTGGGTGGAGAGCAATGGAGCACGTTACCTAACCTATAATCTGGCGCAGGTGATGACAGGTCACGGATGCTTTGCTCATTATCTCCATCGGAGAGGAAGAAGTCCGTTCCCGAGCTGCTGGTTTTGCGATCCTCCAGCGGACGATGATGCGTGCCACACAGTGTTTGTGTGTGATCGTTGGGCAGTGCAGCGAACACTTCTATACCTGGAGGTAGGGAAGCTGACTCCAGAGTCGTTTGCAAGCTGTCTTCTGGATAGACGAAGGCGACGCTCTCTTATATCGTTTGTAACCGAGGTGATGACCAAAAAGGAGAGTGTGGAGAGAGCAAGAGAACGCGCAGGGTTAATGGTGCCTCGTCGAGTCCGCCGGCGAGGCTCCCCTCACTCCCGCGGCACACGCGGATCCCGGGCGAGGGGCGGCCGCGGGCGCCGGTGAGGCCACACCGGCGAAATTAATGGCATTAGTGAGGGCAAGCCAAACGCACGCACGTACTCAACCCGACCACCTAATTATGTTTGCGAGTATGTGAGTTAAGTATGTGAGTTTAGTATGTGTATTATTGTATCTGCGAGTTTATCTGTGAATTTATATGTCAAGAAAACATTTGTAAGGGAAGGTAAGGAGTTACGTAGAATGTTATTAATAAATGGACGCCTTGCAGGCATTATTGCTTGATCATAACTTAATGTTTGTGTTTACCCAGTCCAGTAATAGGAATGCCGTACTCGTGTCATAAAATAGGGCACATACACAGAAGTTCGAAGGTAGGGTTCACTCATTGAGTTGATCATTACCGGCACAATCGATGCCAAGTATATTATTCGTGTGTCTGGAAAATTGAGGCGAAGTCGTACTCGTGAGGCCACGCTGAGCGAGAGCAGGGAGGAAGGTCAGCCACGAAGGGGCACTTCCGCACGGGCAACTTGCCAAGCCATACAAAATCCGACTTAAAAATTTAATGGGTGCAGTATGCAGGCCAGGCAGTCTGAAGCCGGGTTAACGAGTTCCGTCACCTTTGGCAAATAGCAGTTGGGAAGAGCCCACACGGGGAGTACGGTAGGGAAAATCAACCGCGGATCGGAGTTCGGGAGAGGGTCGAGACGCGAGCTTAATACGCCTGAAACTCGAGGTTATCAATTGAAAATCATGCTGTGCAAAATGCAATTATGATTAAATTGATGAAACGCAATCTTGAAATAGTCAAAAATTCTAAAGTTGACAAGGTTCCAGGGTCAATGATTCGTAGTTGAAGGACTATGTTAGTATTATGATTGAGAATTGAGAAGAGGCGTAGATTTGAATTAACTTATCATAAGAATAAAATTAAGAGGCAATTAATACAGTCCCGCGAAGGCAATTGATGCGAATCTTTCTCAAAATGAAGCGTTGCCAGGGAGATAGGTAGGTATTCGAACAATGAAGCATGTATTAGAGTTGAGTTTTCATGATTGGATTTAAAATTAGGCGTGAGAGCTAAAAGTTTTAAGCGTCTCTTCAAGCGGGTGAAAGGCGCGCACCGGCGGGCGAAGAGCGCATTAAGTCGCCCACTCGCACGTAATGTCCAGAACTAAGTCGATGAGACGACCATCGGCCGATGTAAGAACTGCAAGCGAGCCGCGTCCGTGTACGACGGCCTGAAGGCGCCAATCTGGAGAGACTCCGCGCGAGGTCCCTTTTTAGTCGCCTTTTACGACAAGCCAGGGAGGCTGGAGACGTATTCTGTAACACCCGCCTCCAGGGAAAATTCAATTCCATATTTCAAATCATAGCCCAGCAAAGTACCAGGACACGAACGTGATGAGCCTGGAGTTTGAGGTTGCCGATTGACAGTCGTGCAGCGCAGGAAATGCAATTATATTTAGGTTAATAGAATGTAGTTTGCATAAAAGAGTATGTTATAGTTCAACATTTCCAAATTAAGGACAACAGGGAGCTAGAGTTGATAATTCATAATTCATAATTATGAATCTATACTAGTGACTAGAAGTTGAGAGGGATTCGTAAATTGAGTTTTGTATTAACGTGGGAGTTGAAGCTAAGGGGCCATAAATGTAAGTTCACAAAATAGGCTGCTGATCACTAATTCAGGATTTAGGATCAGCAGAATGCTAGAAACGGTGTTCGCAGAGTGAAAGGTTAGATTAGAGTTATGAGAGGTTTCGTACTCTGGTTTTAGGTACATATGTGAGCTAGAAATTAGATTTAAGATTGGATGGATTCAACCGTTGATGAGCCGGTAATCGCAGTTGGTTATTTCCCTAGCTGCTTGCCCAAGCAGTTGCACAATTGAAGTTAGAGTATAATTGAGACTTCAGCAGGTCAGAGATCACCCGAACCGCGTGAGCCACTCGTTGGAGGCGAAGCGCCTCATCGAGACATGGGAGAAACATGCGGACGAGCAACGAGCGAATTACGCCGCCCGCTTGCGGGTGATGATAAAAACAGGTCAGTGGATTAGCCATCAGTCAACGTCCAAGGAGTGTGGCCAAGTCGCGCCCATGCACGTGAAACCCGCCGTTAGCTATAATAAGGACTTCGCGCGCGACCCCTTTTGCTTCATTTTTAACGACGTCGGGCCAAGGAAGCTGGGGACGGGTTCTACAATCCCCGCCTCCAAAGGGAGTTCAATTCAATTAATACAGTGCTCTACTTTGCTAGTGTTGGTCGGACAGACGAGCCATAGTGCCACAGGAGATATGAGATATGAAAGAAGCATTCATAGATTTATGCTATACTTGGTTACATGAGGGTTTAGCACAATCGTTTGCATATTTCTGACAGAGATCCCGATACTTGGTGAGCACACGACAGCTTCCAGAAGCCATCGCCGGTTTATAATTAACAGAGAGCAAACTATGTTTGAATTAGGTTATGCAATTGTGTTTGCGTTTGATTAGTTTATAATGTATGAAGCTGAAATTGAGACTAGGGTTGAGGCTGGGATTGAAATTAAAATTTCCTGGTTCAAACTTACCCTTCCTTCGGTTATTTGTGCGGGAGTGACATACCATTATAACTACCGTGGGCGGCTCGCAATGTGTGTTGCAGTTACCCTTTCGTAAGACAGGCTGAGAAGGTGTCAAACTTGATTGATATGCCAAATCAGGGTTGATTAGCCGTCCAGATAAAAGGCAGCATCAACAATGGCAGCAGTGCACGTAACCTTCCTTTGGTTCTCTCAAAACATTATGTCACAATTCTCATCTCGTGAGTCGGATTGGGTAGATGTCAATTTAGATTTGGTGAGGCAGATCAGGGTGGACCAGTCGTCAAGATAAGGAGGCTGCATCCGCAATGCCCATAACACTCCGGACTGCCCATAACCTCGATGAATGTACGTCGCAGCCACGAAATAGAACCGCAAAGCACGCTTGCAGTAAAACATTAGTGATGCGAGCTCGTATCACTGGTACACTTCCGTAACACTTATAGAACCGGAAGGATTACGGGGAGACACAAAAAGAACGCGCACACACATGCACCAAAGAAGATAACCTAGCACTTAGTATCCACATAGTCGTGAGTCGCCGCGAAGCACAGCAAGGGTCGCAGAGGTCGCGAAATCGTAGGAATTACTGATGTTGCAAAACCGAAGAAAAACCGAAGAAGTTGTAGAAAATCAAGAAAAATCAAGGAAACAAAGAACGACGCAACCCCGCAGCGCCAGATGCCTGGCAGGCCACGGGACCCTCGAACGACACGTCCGACCAGCTCGGCAGCCAGCACGAGACTCCAACCTAACCTAACCTAGCCTTTTTTTTCGTGGGGAAATCTTGCATAAGACCCCGCGCGCCCCTGGGGGAGGGCAGCGGGGGAGTGTCAGATTCCTACTGACTAAAACCCCACGGCGACCTCCTCTGGCGTATGGCACAGGCTCCGGGACCTGATTACTATAACTCCGGAGCCTCCCCCGCCGTGCGCTGAAGACGCACCTCACCGGGGATGTAACAACTCCCCCAGTCGGCACCAGGGGCCGGACCCGGTGCCGGCTCCATCGCGGAGGAACTGCGTGCAATGACGGCCGGGCCTCCCAGCCCGTACCGCCTGCAGTCTCCGCGCCTCGATCTCCTCACAGGCTACGGGCAGGAGCAACCCCCCGCCCGCCCGCGAGGAAGATCAGGCGCAGCACTTCGCTCCGCCGGCTTCCGGTGCCGGCTACACCCCGGGTCCGCGTGCAATGGTGCCCAGACAGGGCGCCTGCGGCCCGCCGATTCGTTCCCCTGTGTGGTGCGGTGAGCCGTGGATGGCCACCCTCCAGGGGGACTCCCTAGGCTCCGCTGCACCCCCCTCCCCTGCGGGAGCCAGCGCCACTCCCAACGTGGGAGGGAAATCGTCACTCTCCGCCCGGAGTCACCCGGCCCCCCCGAGGCGGACGGGGAGAGGCCCGCGATTGAGAACGGGTTCCCCACCCGCACGCCCCCGAGTCCGACCGGGGTCCGGGCTCATTTCGTCCGGGGCGGGATGGTACACCGCGTCCCCTCCCACCCTCACAAGAAACACCCCCCGTAAAATCTCCCCAGGAGGCCCGTGTGCCCTCCCGCTACACTACCCCGTCCCGCATCCGTCGCGCCGGGGGGCGGGGAAACAGCGAAAGCCGCCATCGCCCCCCCGCGCCCCTTGCGGCGGCGGAACCTGGCGACGTCGTCGCGTTCCACGTCCGCAACCTCACCGAGCGGGATCGTACCTTTCACGATCCCGCTCTGACCTCTCCTTGAGGGCCATGACCTCCTCGCAGAAGGTGGTCACGGCCCTCCATTCTGTCTCTCCGGCAAGCATCTGTCTCACGACGTCTGCCGGCGAGAGATCCTCCCCTATTTCTGCCGTCAGGGCGTGGCGGGCCACCGCAAACACCGGGAACTCCGCCAGCGTGTGTTGTGCTGTGTCCCGCGCCGCCCCGCAGGGCCAAGAGTGGGGGGTCCATTCCCTATTCCTCCGGCACAGGAACTCCCCGAACACCCCGTGTCCGGAGAGCACCTGCGAAGAGGCGGCACAGCCTCGGACCTAGGATGCCGGACGCGGTAACCCAGGCGCGGCCGGGGATGCCGTCCGGGCCCGGGGCGGTGTCCTTGGCCCCGAGTCTTCTGTCGGCATCGTGCAGCTCCGCCTCTGTGACCCCCAGGTCGGCGGACCAGGCGACGGACTCCGCCGGCCCTTGCTGGTGGCGCGGGTGCGACGTCGTCCCGGAACGGGCTCCGCCCGTGCGCGGAGCTTGCCCATGACCATCCGCTAAGGGCACACACACGGGTCCTCGTCCAGAGAGCCCTGGAGCTCCTCACACGACCGGGATTTCGCGTCCCTGATGGCGAGCCTCAGGGCTACCACGAAGACCTGGTATGTGCCCCTCAGCAGATCCTCCCTCGCTGGGTCGCGGACTCGGGCCATTTGGGCGCGCTGCCACTGGCGCCGGGCGTGCTGACACTCGGATCGGTGATCCGCAATGTCGCCCGACCACCAGTACACCGCCCTCCGGGGGGCAGGCGCGGGGCCCGGGGCATGGCGGTGTCGCATATTGCGTTCATCGCCTCCCGGAACCACTTGGCCTCCCCCTCAACGTCCGCGACCGGCCCGGCAAGGGCTGCGGCCATGAGCATGTCCTTGTCCAGCCTCTTCAGCACCCAGCGATGCAGTGGCGGGCCACGCGCCGGTCTGGGGGCGGCGGGGAGGGAGTAGCTGAAGGTGATGTATAGATGATCACTCAGCGTCTCCCTCGCCGCCACCCTCCAATTTTGCACCATGCGCCCGGCCACGGGGGACGCCCAGTCCAGATCCACAATGGATTCCCCCTGAAACCTTTTTTTTTTTTTTTTACGTGGGGGAAATCTTCGAAAGACGCCCCGAGCCTTCCTGGGGAGGAGCCGAGGGTAGTGCCGGATTTTTACCGGCTAAAACTCCCACGGTGGCCTACGCTGTGTGTCGGGGAGGGCCCCGGGACCTCTGACGAACAACACCGGGTCCCAAACACCCATGGCGCGTTGACGCCGCCTTGCTCGGGGGAGGGTCTAGCTTTGGCCCTCCCCCTACGTGCCAAACTCCTCCGCCATCTTTGACAAGTGCCGCCGGCGAGAGATCACCACCAACTTCGCACCGCAGTGGGTGACGGGCCCGCGCAAACGCTGGACAGTGCTCCAGGGTCATCGGCGCCTCGTAGCGGACGGAGCGGTAACCTCTGATTACCCTCATGGCTATCCTCCTCTCTGCCCGGCGCAACAGTTGCTGGCTGCGCCGGGAATCCATCAGGGCGTTCGCCCATATGGACCATAGAGGGCCATGCTCCGCACGATCCCCACGTAGAGACGGCGAACCTTCTCGTTGGGCCCCCCGATATTGGGCAGTAGACGGGCAAGCGCGTTGCTTGCCCTGTCTAGTCTAGGGGCCAGACGACCGAAGTGCTCCTCGAAGCGGCAGTGGCTGTCCAGGTGGAGGCCCAAGTACCTGTGGCCCTTCCCGACCTGGACTTCGACTCCACTCACATGGACCACCGACTGGGGCGGTGGCGCAACCCCACGCCGAGGCGAGTAAAACCACATCGCCTCGGTTTTGTGGGGAGCTAGCTGAAGCCCCAGCCGCCGGATCCCCGCGGCAACGGCAGCGACGCCAATCTCGGCGAGGCGGCTAATCCTTTTCCACCCCCGACCGATGGCCAACACGTGCGTATCATCTGCGAAGCACGTGAGGCTCACACCGGTCCGGAGCTCGACCTACAATACCGGGTCGTACCCCAGGTCCCAAAGTGTGGGACCTTTCACAGAACCCTGCGAGGGTGCTGCCTGTAGGGCAGTCTCCAAAACTCGGTACTCCTCGTACAGATCCTCCTCCCTCGCTGGGTCGCGGAATGTCCTTCTTCTGCGGGCCCTTTGCCACTGGCGACAGGCTGCGAGACAATCTCGTCTCAGATCACCAATTTCGCCCGTCCACCAGAAGGCAACCCGCCTGGGGAGGTTCTTGGCCCGGGGTGTGGCAGCGTCGCACACCGCCTTCATGGCTCCCCTGAACCATTGTACCTCCTCCCCAATGTCCACGACCGGGCCTCGCCGACGGTTTGGATGGGCCGGGGTCTTCAGGCGCCGGCACCTCTGTGGCAGCGATCCTGTACGTAATGTCTGCCAGGCTATTTTGCAGGATGTTGATTTGGGCCTACTGGGCAGCCACTTGTTCCTCCCGCAGCTTCAGCTGTTCGCGAAGCTCCTTCACCTCTTTATCGGCCCTGGCAGGTGCAGCCCTGATTCCCGCTTCCGTGTGGATGGCCTTAAGGTAACGGGAGGCCATCCTCAGCTTGCGAACAAATGTCCCTTTCAGCCCCTTGGAGACGCCCGCGACCTTGTCGATGTCGCGACAGAACTCCAAGGACTGCGCAATAAGGTCGCGCGTGGGGACTTGACTTCCTCCGCCAGGTCCTCAGAGTCCGGGAGGGACCTCCTACCCCGACTCGGTTCTATAGGGTCCTCGTTAGGATCGAGCACCCTCCTCTCCTCCAGCAGGTCAAGTTCCCGGCGCTGGACATCCAGGACACTCTGCTTAGCCGCCGCGAGCCACACGTACTGGCCCGTGGTCGCCGGGCGACCCCTCTTGCTCGTGCGCCGTACCTCCAGAAATACTGCCGAGGAGAGTGACTCGTCCGAGTCCAAGTCCACCTCACTCTCTCTGGATGCGGGGGCATCAGAGGCCGCCGGGGAAACTCCGGTCCCTCTTCGTACCGGCCTCAGGGGAGGCCACTCCACATCCGCCCTAGTTAATCGGACGGATAGGCGGCGCGCATCCGTTACCCTGCTAGTACTGGGCTGCGCCATATCCTCCGCGCCCGTTTCCCGTCTCGCGTCCTGTTGAACAGCCGCAGTCGTCGTCAGTACGTCCCGTCCAGTGTTTGTTGTTGTTGTTGGCGTTTTTAGTTTCAAGTCATCCATAGTGTTCCCACGAGTGGGTCGGTCTGTGGGTCCACCCGGGCAGGTTATTGTCAGTATAGAGCCTTGGGGTGTTCATGAACACGCTCTGCCGTTCCGAAGCTTTCGCTTATACCGGCGATGTTATCGCGCGTAGCGCTTGAGTTACCTACCACCCAACTCAACCTCCCGCCGCGGAGACGGGCCGGGGCAATTCCGCTCACGGCGAACCGATCATCGCACGGGGGAGAAGATCCAACCCCAGACTCTTCGTCGGCGTGTAAGGAGTTTTATTCTAGGACGCTTTTACTTTAACAAGCTTGCCTACGTGGTCCCAGCTCAACCCACGAGGCGCTTCACGTCCACAGTCCACCCGGGCAGAGCCGCCTTACCCGGGTAAGGCTAGTACACCCGGGGGGTCGCCAGATACCCCGGGGTTGGCCGCTAGAGACTAATGCACCCATCAGCAACCCCTGGCGCTGACTCTAGGGGCGCCCTCATCACCGCGTACCGCAGCTTGGGGCTAGAGATTTTTTATAGCGGTTGTCATCCTCGCGGGCCGGCCAATGAAGGCAAGCCCCCCGTTCCAGCGAAACGTGACCACTGGGTTACGGTGCAATTGCTTGGGCACTCCGGGTTCGCTACCCGCACCCGACCGCCACGCAGCCCGGCCCCTGGAGAACTGAACGACGCTGCAGCCACCTTTTCGCCTCTCCGACCCAGGCCTTACCGGCAAGGAAGGCCCTGCCAGGATCCGTAGATCCCACCGGCATCGCCCCGGGTATTCTGCGAGGCTACTTCGACAGCAGCAAACGCCCCCATTTCAGTCGCCTTGTACGACAGGCAGGGGATACCTTGTCTGTATTCCATCCCCCAGTCACCGGGGAGGTTTTGATGGGTTTTCCTTCCCTTGGTGCTTGGTCAGCGGGAGCTATTCTATTTCACTCCTACCCTCCATGCACTCCTAAAAGTGCATGGCGAGCATTCCCCTATCCGCCACCTGGGGACGCGCCACGTCGGGGTATCACCTCCCCGCCCAGCCAGTACACTTGGCCAGGTCCGTGGGTCCCCCTGAAACCTTTTTATTATTTTTTTTGTTGGAAGAGGAAATGCGCTTGCGCACGCGCGGGTTAGTTCCCCTTTTCGTCTATTCGGCTAGAGGGGACCCGGGCAGTGTGGGACTCATGTCCGCCCTGATGGGGCAGCCTGCGCCCGTGAGGTGAGGGCAAACCCAAAGAGGCAACGCCAGAAGGGGGCAACCTGGCAACCCAACCCTTAAGGGTTGAGTTTAGCCCAAGAGTAGGCCACAGCCCTGAAGGGGCGAACTAGACGGGCAGCCCAGAGTGGGCACTCCCGAGGCTGGACATACAACCCACTAAAACCTCTCCCCTAGCGTGGGCCGCCGGCACCTTTTCACTCGTTAGAATTCATAAAGAAATACCAGCGTATAGTCACAACGACGCTTCGGCACTTCAACGCATTTCGCGTTATTGCAGCCTCCCGCAAAAACGCCATGCGCTAGGCACATGGGGCATCTGCGGATCCACGCCGTTGCACCTCCGATCCAGCGGTAGGACGTTTTCAACCTGTCCGGTAAGGCACAGGATTTTTCTTCGGCCACGACCAGGAACCGGAGTAAGCCCATTCCGGGTGGTCTCGCCATGTGTTCACCTGCCAGGGCAGGAGCTTGCTCTTCGACACGGCCAGGAACCGGGACATTGTATCTCCACGGCTGACCGTGTCCATCTTCGTCCAGCATGGTTGGTTGATAATGATGATGTGGCTTATCCTAGATGTCATCACGCCCACCTGACCTTCCACAAGGACAGGCCATTTTTCTTCAGCAACGATCGGCACCGGGGGGACACCTTCCCGGCGTGACCGCGCCACGTCTTCGCCTGCCTAGCACTATTGCCAGGATAGGGGTTCCTCTTTGGCCACGACCAGGAACCGGAGCTCTTCCTCAACGGGTGATCGCGCCATGTGTTCACCTGTTTTAACAGGGCTTGCTCTTCAACACGGCTAGGAACTGGGACATCGTATCTCCACAGTTGGCCATGTCCATCTTCGTCCACCATGGTTGGTTGATAATGATGATGTGTCTTATCCTTGCAGTCATCGCGCCCACCTGACCTTCCACGAGGACAGGCCATTTTTCTTCGGCCACGACCAGGAACCGGAGCTCCTGCTCAACGGGTGGTCGCGCCATGTGTTCACCTGTTTTAACAGGGCTTGCTCTTCAGCACAGCCAGGGCCCGGGCCGAGTCCTTTCCCCGGTTGACTGTGCCACATCTTGGTAGGCTGCAATCCTCGATGACCTGTCCCATACATACTTTACACACACACCCACACGCCCATAACAAGCATATCGCTTCGAGTAGCGCTTCGAATGCCCCAAATGTGCAACGATAAATAATGAATAAATAATGAGTAAAGAATAAATGAATAAATAAATAATGAGTAATGAATAGGAATTAATAAGCACATGAAGCCCATGAATAGAATAGAGGAGCCCATACATTCAATAACAGCTGTCAGAATAAGCATACTAAACATACTAAACATACTAAAGCTGGTTAAATCAAATCACAAATACAACGGGAAATAAATATATATATGCATCTAATGCATCTAATGCAATAGAGCAGTTAATGAATAGTTAACAGTAAAAGAAACAGTAAGCAATATGAGAACGTGAGAAACTGTGAAGTAAACATAAGTAGTATTGCACGCAAGCAGGCAAGCGAGCATATGTGAACTGGACATAAGCAAATGACCAACAAAACCTCCAAAACCTAAAACGTCAAACATACATACATACAGCCGAGCAGCCAAATAGCAGAACAGGAATATTTAACATTCAACACTAGCGCACAATATAATCACATAAAATTAAACCCAAGATAATCCATAAATTTGAGACGAAATAAACCAAGGATGTGAACCGTAAAGTAAAATAAAGTCGCCAGACATATAGCAAATAGCAAGCCAGCCATGAGAGAAGAGAAGCAAACATAACATAACATAGAATGCTACTAATTATTATCAGAGGTAAAGGTAAATAAGGTACAGTATAAAATATATAATATAGGGTATAACCAGAAAGTAAGCTGGGAAGAAAATAAATAGGTGAGCGTAATGTAATACTAATAATTCAAACCATTCATTGAAACTATTAAGTTACTTAAATTTACTTGCAGAAACATTTACGCGACCACAACCTCAACGTGGTTGGCAAGCGAACATGATGGAGTACAATCAATAATCAAATGAAGGCAATAAAAAACAATTAGAAATTATTGCGAGCAAATCATCAATAAAGATAAGTAGCAACCTATACCTCATAGCGAGAATAATAGGAAGAGACAGAACTGTTAACATCAGAAATTAACCATAGTATTAAATGTAAAATGTAACACAATCCTAGTCTATTTGCAGGAAGCCCTAACGCCAGCCAATGGAAGTGGAGGTAGAGTGTAATTAACGGATAACAGGAGAAGAGAATACCCATCTGATATAATATGGGGAGCATATGAGACCTAAATCGGCATAAACCATAAGGCAGATCAAACAATTCAAATAGTTATAAATTGAGTAGATTAGATTGTTACTGGATTATAATACCGCTCCGATAAGTATGGTATTAATATTAATACTGATACAGGTAAGTCGATGCAATACAGCGCGTGGTGAAATCTAATCAATAATAAACAATCAATAATAAACCCCACATACAACCATATTACTACTAAATCATAATATAAAGGTACAAGAAAACTAAACTACACTACAATAGATCAAAATTACTATGAACATATGTGTATATATAATATGTAACGAAAACACTCCAAATATAATCAATTTAATAAGTATACCAATGTAGATAATTAATTAAACTCCTCATACCATAGTCAGTTTAAATGATGCAGTTCCATTAAACCCCCTTTAATACCAATTAATAGAAAAGGCATATATGTGCTAAACCAAGCCATACACTCCTATAAGAAAGTCATATGAGATCCACGGTCAAGAAATTCAAAGAATTTAAGGAACCATAACGCATATATGTATGTACAGAAAACCATAAAGACATTGTATCATGCAGGACGGACTACCGCAGCGTATGCCTCCCTGAGCACCAGCCGTATTAACCAATACTGAACTAACACTTTCCAAATCAGAATCAAAATCAGAATCAGAATTGTAATTAAGAAAGGGTAATTAATGTACACAGATTAATGTACACTGTGTCAAAATACACAGATTCACAACTGTCACAGCTGCACTAGAATTGAATTAAACATAGTATGCAAAACATTATCCTGAGGGGGGGGTGCGAAGAGCTACAAAAGAGCAGTGAATAATATTATAGGAACATGGAACGTAAAATGTAACACTCAATTGAAGAAGAAGTCACTGAAACATGTCAAGTGACCAAGAATACAAATAAGAAAAGAATAAGGATAGTGAGTAGTGAACGGCGAACAATAAACCAATAAACCAATAAACCAATGTCGTTACACGTCATTCATATCTAAATTGCTAAAGGATATATGATACATCTTATAGTCTACAATTAATTGACAATGCCTGGGAGCCCAAACAACCCCCAAAAGCTTAGAAACAATGCATGATACTACAAGAGGAACTAAGGAGCTAAGAACTAAGAAACAAGAAACCAGAATCAGAATCAAACCCACCCTTAAAATATGCAAAGGGATTATAAACGCAATATACGCATATGATATAAACTCATTAATCCATCCAATCCAGATAGACTCTTCTAAATTCCATAATACAAGACCCATTAAACTAAGTCAAATAAATATAACCGCAAATATAATCGCATATATAATCATCACAGATATAACCACAGCTATAATCACGGCAGGTAAAATAAAGCAGACACATATTAATAATCTGTATCAAGTAATTTAATTCAATGCAATTCGATATGCCATGTGCTATTGTTAATTACTCTGTACATTTACTTACTCAATTATAACAATATAATGGAATAGAAAGTTAGGAAGTTATATAATAATAATGCAATACAATACAATTTAATACAGAATACTGGTTAAGTATAGCCTAACATAGCTATCTAATATACCTGAATAACTGGACACAATCCAAGGTCTAAAATAATAATATTATAATATAACATATAATATATTCAATGCCTAAAATGGTCACAGATTGAACGCAGGCTGAACGCAATTGAACGTAGATTGAACGTAGCTTGGATGTAATAACAATAATAACATAATTAAAATAATACAATATGATCATGGTATAATACAATACAATAACAATACTATAATACAATATTATAACATAATATAATATAACATAATACAGCATATAATATATAATATATAATAGTAAGTCATATAAATGCACCGAATGCATATAATGCACAAAACGGAGCTAATGATTCCACATTAACAAATACACTGCAATTACACTACAATACAATACCTCCGAGCGTAGCACATTATTACGCGCACTGTCACAGCAATCACATCCGCACGAATAAATACAAAATTTAAATTAGAAAATTCAAAATTCAATAATTTCAATAAATTCAATTCAATTAATTAATTAATTCAGTTCAATTGACACTTATCACTTAACACTTCGTATCACATCACATCATAGATGACCGATGACCATGTCAACGTCAACTAAGATAGGAAACCGGGCGAAGTAAAATAAAGAGCGCGACCATAAACCACAAAGGACATAGATACCTAGTGTTCTAATTCCCTAGTCCATACCATAATGATTATCGACCATCAAATTAACCACCAAATCATCAAATTAATCAACTGAATTATACAGAATATATAAACGTTCAAAAGCGAAAAGCGGAAATAAAAGCGAAAATACTTCAACAACTTTCAATAAATCACCGCGATGAAAACCAGAAGTAAGGTACCTACGAAAGATAACGATAGCAAAACCCATCGTAATAAGTAAAGCATGCAATACTGCCCGAAGATAAGCCGTAAAGCTATCCCTAGTCGGTAACCAACCGCAGCACCAGAGATATTACCAACCGCAAATATTCCATCCACCACATAATACTCGGCCGCTTGCTCCGTAACGGTTCCGTAACGGTTATCCACAGACCAATTATCTGCCGTGCAGCAATTACCTACCGCGCGCCAGTTACCCGGTACACACAGTTATCGACTGCAAAACCATCCATCGTGCAGCCGCGCAATCCTAGGAATCCATACTTACCATCAAACTTATCATCAAAGATAAGTCTGATATACAGTACTTTCACGAAGGTATAAAGCACACGAACATCAAATCAAGCTTCCAGACAGATCAAGATGGAGGATAAATCAGTTAGTAAAATCAATACTACGGTTATTTAATATATATAAATATGAATCATACGTTTGTAATAGGGTGGAATGAAATAAATATAAATTACATATAAATTACAAATTACAAACAATAAGGAAAAATAAAATGAAATCAAATAAATCAACCCGAATAAGATCCACAGATTGCGCAGATTGCAGGACACACTGTATTACTACATATCGCGCCGCAGAAAACAGATTATACAAAACAACAGAACAACAGAACAACAGAATCAACGGAATCAGGAATCGCCACAGAACGAAGGGCCGAATAAATAAATAGAATAAAACATTTAACTTAGACAAAATCAACCAGTAAAGTCAAACAACGTCAACAACGCATGCGATCAGGAAAGTCCCGTGAGCCCAATAAAAACAACTCTCGGCCAAATAATATTAGTTAGTAAAATAAAATAGTAAATCAATGAAACTAGAATAAATCATGGTAACAGGCAACTAGCAGAAATGAAATATGAAGCAGAAATGAATCAATAAATCAAGAAAAATCGAATCAGATCAATGTATAGCTTTAATCAATCAACATCAAAATGAAGGAATGAATGAATAATAAATGACTGAATGTACGTAAACTGAATGCAGGTAAAACAGCTAAGGATATTCACAAATTGGGAACTACAGAAAGTGTGTAACGCGCAACATACGTAACCAACATAACCGACATACATAGCCGACATAATGTAATGTAATGTAATGAAATGTAATATAATGTAAAATAATAAATACAGCAAATGAGTTATATTCCAACTAAATATAACCGTAGGCCTTATTGGCTCAATCCCCCCTGCTTTATAAATTATAGATTATACGGTTATAAGTCATAGTGTTCGAAAATGCGTTGATTTCAACCGTCGCCACACGAACCGCGGCAGCACTCTTCAGCGCGACCGGCAGCCACCTTGGATGCCGGTCAGGCTGACCAATCACCGAGCTTGACGTCACCGGGAAGAAGCCAACGGCTCTTGCTACGACGAAGCCGGTGGTTCGGCCATTACGGTTTTGTATCGTTACGGTAAACACGTGCAGTACTGATTCCAAAAATTTCTAGTGCATTTAACGAATTTCGATTCTAAAGAACTCAGCATCGCAACGCGAATTCTGTGCCGACGGCCAACGCGAACTCGCGGTTAATCTAGTTCGTGCAAATCCACGAAATTAGTAGAATTTCGTGGTGACCACGTGTTGAACCAACACGTGATTTTAATAGAGCGCAATCTCAATCGTAAATTCTCCGCGACGCGGGTGAATCTTCACGATCTACGATCATCATAAATTCGTGCAACGCACAATTTATTGTAAATACTGTACATAGTGTATTTGTGCCTGTAAATATACATTGTTTGTTTTGTGCAATCTCAAGTGCATTCATTTTCAATTGCCGTTTCACTGCTGATCCTTCATTCCGAACCGGTTCTCAATCGCAAGCTCAAGACCTCCTTACAATCTCGAACACTTTTGAACACATAGATTGCAAATTGTAAATTGCAAATTGTAAATTGCAAATTGTAAATTGTAAGCGATTGCGTCCATACAAATGCAAAAGGAATCAAAATTTACACCGAAAGATGTATAAGGATAAATCAAAGCTCGCCTCGCAAGCATCGAAGTTTCCGCCACGCGCGCAAATCCGGCCGTAAACAAACAGGCTTGTATGCACTCTCGTACAGGGACTTTCCAAAAACCAGGCAACTGGGCAGCATGCATCGATTCAGAGAAAAGAAGAGAGATCCATTTTGGGGCCTTGCAAGACAACACAATCGGCCAGCGTCATCGCTACAAACGACAATAAACAGCCGTTCAAAACGAACGTCTTACAGATTAGGTAAGGAAGAAGAAACACTGTGGCCCCTTTCGTTGAGGTAATTCTGCACTATTCTATGCTGTATTCACTATTCCCAGCCGAAAATGCCACTTCCAGCGCAGCTGTGCAGAAGAAGAACAAGAAGACGAAGAAATATCTCGGAATATGTGCGTGACGCCCCTTTCCTTGCGGTAAATCTGCAAATATCTCGGAAACGGTGCGAGTTATGGCAAAATGTTAAGAGACCCTTTTTGTAGGAAATTAAATTTCCTACTATTTATGTTCTTTGACATTTTTTGATCAGATGCGTAGTTTTCGAGATATATCGAGATATTTAAAAGTTCCGAAGCCGTACAGTAGTTGTTCTATGCGGATTCTAAATCACTGGCGTCAGCATTTTTTGGAATTTGACACCACACCGTCAGCAGAAATATGATACCCTCCACCCCGACAACATCCACCCCTCTCCCCACCCTATGACCTTGAATTGAAATTTGACACCACCGTCAGCAGAAATATGATACCCCCCCCGACAACCCCCACCCCTCCATCACCCCATAACCACGCCCTCAACAGAAATAACCACCCTGTGACAACCCCCGGATACCCCAACCCCACCCCTCTCCCCACCCCCCTGACCTTGAACTGAAATTTGCCACCACCGTCAGCAGAAATATGATACGTCCTCGACAACCCCCACCCCACCCTCCATCCCACCCCATGACCTTGAACTAAAATTTCAAGCCACCGTCAGCAGAAATATGATACGTCCTGACCTTGAACTGAAATTTGACACCCCAACCCCATGACAACCCCCCACCCCATAACCTTAAAATGAAATTTGACACCGTCAGCAGAAATATAACACCCTACCCCCACCCTCCATGACCTTGAACCGTTTGTTCTTATCGGAAGGTCACTTTTTCTACGTCTTGGAAATCAGTTTTTTGTTGACGCAGCAAATCTGACACTGCAATTCGTGACTATAGAAGGTAGGGGGTTTGCTAATGTTTCAAGCATACGCAAAACCAAATTGACCATCACCGCAAGCGCATCGTTCGCGAGATTGTATTGTGAACAGTGAAATATGTATTCTCAAAGTTTCAAAGAGTTTTTTTGCCAAAGGAAGCGCCCCGCAAGTTCTACTCAAGAAGAAGAGGCACGCAAAAAAATGACAAAACATCAGGACGACGTGAAGTAAGTGTTCGAAACACATTTCATTTAACGCTGCCGGTATTTATTTGTTCCAATAACATACTTAAACGGTATTCATTTGTTCTAGAATCGCACCACAATTATCATGTCGAATTTTGGGCCGAAAATATCCATTGACGGATTCCTGTACAAAGCATTTGGAAATCGGCATAAATATACTTGGCGACAATTTCTACCCGCAACTCATATTATCAGACAGCCGAAACAACCGCCTGGAGCTGAGCATAGTCACGTGGTCGCTGATTGTAGCCGAAGCGGACAACGTATGCAGCTTCTTTGACGATTCAAAAGATACACGCGACAATATATGATATAAGTGTTGAATTTGGAGTGCTATATGGCGTAAAAGTAATTAAATTGATTAGCAATGATATATGTATGTGCATGATGAAAAAAACATTTGAGAAAATGGTAATTTTAAATGATTGTATAATTGAAATGCCTAATGCATTATATGATAAACTGTATTCGGTGGAACAAAAATTTAAAGAGTTTGTTGCATTAGTTCGGGGATACGGAGATGTAAATGTGCTTGCAGAGGTTGTGCGGCATATCAAAGAAACTGATATTTATGATCCAAATTCAATTATTGATTGCGAATTGGTAGCTTTAGGTATTCAGGCCATAATAACAGCTGCATCAGCAGCATCTTAACAGAGAAAAAAGGATTATGTTACAAATTATGTTAGAAATTATACTTTAATAAATCATAATATATTACATCATTTGCAACTTCTCTCTCTACCTATATAAACCCAAACATCCCAGGAAAAATTTCACTTCCTATACGATAGTCGTACGATGTGCATATGCACATTTGATCTTCGAATTAGCACAAGAAGAATTCGCACCAGATTGGAAAATACTTTTGTCTGCGCGCGTTGTTGGAATATTGCTAGCCAAAGAGTTAGCCAAAGAAGAAAGTAATGGCACCGCGGAAAAGTAACAAGAAGAAGAAGACGAAGTCGCGCAAACTTCCAGTTTCAAAACGTGGGGTTTTCTTCCAGCACTTGTACCTATTTTTGCAGGCCTTTCAGCTTTGGGCACGGTGGCTGGCGGTGCAGCAGGTATCGCCAAGGCAGTCAACGATGCATCTGCAGCACGGAAAACATTAGAGGAAGTGAAACGGCACTATCGTGTTATGGAAGGACATGGACTTTACCTTGCACCATATAAACGGGGAAAAGGAATTAAAGAAAAAAAAAAAGAAGCGCTTCGGCAAATTGTAACGCTTCCAAAGGGCGCAATGACAAATGTACAGTTATATAACTTTGCACGAAAGTTGAACTTTCCATATTTTCGAGGTGTTTTCATGCGTACAAATTTACCCTCTAAGTCGTTCTTAAACGAATGCGGTATCGTGAATTTAGATAAATCGGAAGGTCCTGGTACACACTGGGTAGCTTACGTAAAGCGGGGTAATTGTGTTAAATATTTCGATTCTTTTGGAAATCTGAGACCACCGACAGAGTTAATAAACTACTTCGGAAAGCATGTAACGATTTTATACAATCACACGCAGTATCAAAAATTCAATACGAGTGTATGTGGACAACTCTGCTTGCATTTTTTAGCTGGAAATGTATAAAATAGTTTCGATGCACATAGTCTTCACAGTTGCAAAGATGTCGTTGACGTTTACGTTAAGCGGAAAAAATTCTGTGCTTAGCACTGATTACTTTCCACCTATAGACTTGAACGATGATAATTACGAACTCGGACTCGTTGATTTTCAAGCTTTCAACACAATACCGAACGTTGACTTTACAAACAATAAATTTTACTTTGATGCGAATGGTGAGATCACGATACCGGATGGTTCGTATGAACACGAAGCGCTAAATAAATACTTGCAAGAGAAAATAATGGACAAGACAAAAATCATTTTATTTCGTACAAATAACAGCACTTTGAAAAGTGAAATATATAGTGATTATACAATCGATTTTACCAAACCAAATAATATAGGATCGCTTCTCGGGTTTTCTACATATCGCATATTACCGCCGGGGCAATGGCACGAGTCGGATATACCCGTAAATATTATGAAAGTAAATGTGCTGAGGATCGAATGTAATATTACGACTGGCGCGTGTAGCAACGGTCAATGTGTTCATACCATTCATGAGTTTTCACCGCGCGTGCCACCAGGATATAAAATTTCGGAAAGTCCTACGAACGTCATTTATCTTCCAGTTATCGTGAGAGCCATTGATCACCTTAGTATACGCATTACCGATCAAAACGATAATCTGATAGATTTCCGTGGAGAAGAAGTGACAGTGAGGCTTCATATTAGGCGGTGTAAAAAATAACATGAATATAAACATAATAATCAATGGCCTGTTGAACGGCTCGAACGGCTCGAACGGCCCGCGAACGGCTCGAACGGCCCGCGAACGGCTCGTTGAACGGCTCAAACGGCTTGCCGTTGAACGGCTCGAACGGCCCGCGAACGGCTCGAACGGCTTGCGGTTGAACGGCTCGAACGGCTTGAACGGCTCGAACGGCCCGCTGAACGGCTCGAACGGTCTGCTGAACGGCTCGAACGGCTCGAACGGCCCGCTGAACGGCTCGAACGGTCTGCTGAACGGCTCGAACGGCTCGCTGAACAGCTCGAACGGCATGCTGCAGTAAGGATAATGATGTAAAAACGATAACAATTATACAATCATTCAGTAGAGGGAATATATCCAAATCGGACACATCGCAAGAGCACATCGTCGAACGCTCCGACGACGCGACCGTTTAATATACGTTAAATGTCCGTTCATTTAATCGCCTTTCAAGAGAACAAGCAGCACTTATGCCAAACATTACTAGAAATAATGCTGTTGTACACAGATGCTAAAACTCAACCGATCAACAATCCGCCGAATGCATTATTGTGCACCCCGTTGAACGAGTTGCTAAAAGGATCGTTAGAAAATGGATGGAACCAGAACTTCAATCACAAACGCACAAATTGTACTTGCAGCAGCAGCAATTACCACGGTTGCAGGAATAATAATCATGTATTAAACGGTGATGACTCTTTACAATCATTTAGTAAGGACAATATCTCCAAACTGAACACATCGCAAGATTTGAGCGACAAAAACGCGCAATTTCTGCAATCGTTGGGTTTTGTGATTAAGAAACGAAAATGATGGACCCATTGAACATTGCCAGTTTACCGATTTCTGACGATCGAATTACAAAGATCGAATTACATAGTTACAGCCCATACGCCAACACAACGTTCGGAAACAATGATGAAATACGAATTCCCATTCAACAACAAGATTTGTACACGTTTCCTAGTGAGAGTTACCTTTACGTCGAAGGAAAACTCATTCTCAACGATGACAATGTTGCAGGAACTTCAGTTGGACTAGAAATGAATTGCGCAGCATTTATGTTTGATGAAATTCGATATGAATTAAACGGCGTAGAGATCGATCGTTGTAAAAACGTTGGAATAACAACTATGATAAAAAATGGAGTATCGTTGACAACGACAAAATCAAAAATGCTTGAAAACGCTGGTTGGATAGACATACCCAATGCAGGAGGCTACTTTGACTTTTGTGTTCTTCTAAGTATGCTGCTCGGTTTCTGCGAAGATTACAAACGAATAGTGATTAATGCGCATCATGAATTGATTCTGATTCGATCGCGAGACGACAAAAATGCTGTTTATGGAACAGATGGTGCAAAATACACGCTGCAACTATACAAAGTACAGTGGAGGATGCCACATGTCACGCTCGAAGAAAGACACAAACTTTCACTGTTGCGTATCCTTGAAAACGGCCAAACGATAATTATGAGTTACTGTTCCTGGGACTTATACGAGTATCCAATGTTACAAGCAACCACTAAACATACATGGAGCATTAAAGCAGCTACGCAATTAGAAAAACCGTGATATGTAATATTTGCATTACAAACGGATAAAAAAAATAAGCTCAATAGACATATCACCAAATTTGATAACTGCAAACTTACCAATTTTCGATTGTATTTAAATTCGGAATCATATCCGTATGACAATTTGAATCTTGACTTTAATAAAAATAGATACTCTGTCCTTTACGACATGTATGCAAAATTCAGAAAGTCATATTACGGAGCAATGTGCAGTAATGGTGATGACGGAGCTCTATACGATAAGATACTCTTTTTCGGCTACGGCCCATTCGTTGTCATTGATTGCTCGCATCAGAACGAATCGATAAAAAGCGCTACAATCGATGTAAGAATCGATTTTGAGTGTAGTGAAAACGTTCCTGAAAATACTAGCGCTTACTGTTTGATCATTCACGATCGTATCGTGCAGTACAATCCACAGACCAATGTAGTGCGCAAACTCTCTTAAGTGAAAGAGGGTTTATATGATCATTCCGCAGCAAAAGCGGTCATTTTTCGCCACAAATTCAACTAATCAAAATGAATGTACCAACATTCGTGGACATTCAAGGCTTCAAAAGCGATACGAACGAGTTTTTTGTAAAGGAACTTGCCATCTTCCAGAATGGGAATCGTGTACAATGTTTCATCTTTGCGCCACCATTTGCTAAGAAAAAATTGTCGAAAGCAGAATTAAGACAAATAAAATGGTTGACGCAAAATCATCACGGTTTTGAGTGAGACGATGGTACCGTGCCGTATTCATGCCTTCAAGAGTGTGCCGCTTCGTGTTTGAAAGATAGTATTCATGGATCTGTATACGTCATGGGCATTGAGAAAGAAAAATGGCTGAAGAAACTTTATCCTTCAGTCAGTCCAATCAATATAGAGGTTTTGAACAAAGATGACAATCTACCGAATTTGCCAACCAAGAGCCGACATATTCAGGATGGATGGATGGATAAACATATGGCATGCATCGCGCACAATGGGGCATGTGCTATGAGAAACGTATCGATATTAAAAGAATAGTGGTTAAAAAAAAGGAAGGAGGAAGATGAAGAGCTGTGCATGGAACATTATAACCGGCCGGGGGATGACACGCACATAGATGGACCTCCACCGAAAAAGAAAAATTGTTACATTTGTCTTAAAACACGAAACATTTAATATCATTTATTAATTTTGTTCATTACTGTAAAATAATAAAATCTATTTAGTAAAAATATACTTTATGCGTCTTAATGTTGTTTTACCTAGAACGATTGTATGTGTAACGTTTGTGTTTCATATTATAATGTAGGAGATACAAAAGGAATGATCTTCTATTTCAAAGACATGAGGGAGTAGGGCGAAATCCATGTTTACATGCAGACACGTGTTGATGTGCAATCTGGTACAGATAGAGAGAGCATCGTCGAGACAGACTCTTGGTCACGTTTTGCTTCGATGCCTCTTTGACGGCTTGCTGACGCGGCTAACATGAGGGGTAGGGTGAAATGTTTACAGGTAGACACGTGTCGATATGCAATCTGATACAGATTGAGCGAGCATTGTCGAGACAGACTTTCGGTCACGTTGTTGCTTGGATGCGTATTTGATGGCTCGGTCACGAATTACATTCCGCGTGCCGGCCACCATCGCCCGCCGCCGCCGTCGCCGCCGCGGCCGCCGCTGTCGCCGCGTTGCCGCCGCCGCGCCGCGGAGAAAAGGGTTAATCGCGGTTAAAGCGCGTTATCGCCGCGGAGAAAAAGGGTTAATCGCGGTTAAAGCTCGTCTACGGCCGCGGTTAAAGCGCGTTCACGACGCGGACAAGCAGCTTTTCCGCAACCTATAAAGAGGCTGAATCATTAAATATATGGTTATTATATAGACGATATGCGTTTCGCAAAGCAGCCCCTGTCTATCCTTATTCTCGATTTAGACGAGAGGACAACACGCATGGACGATCGTCGGCGACGACACGGACCCCTCTTGCCGAATACGATACGTGGTATAATTTGCGGACCATCGAACTGCGGTAAAACGAACGTCGTAATCAGTCTGATCGAGAGCCCGAACGGTGTAAGATTCAATAACGTATATGTATACTCAAAATCATTGCAACAACCAAAGTACAAATATCTCGAACGAATTTTGACAAACGTTCCTGAAATCTGATACTTTTCATTTTCAAATAATGCCGAAGTCGCACCACCGAACGAGGCGCTGCCCGATTCGGTGTTTATATTCGATGACGTTGCATGCGACAAGCAAGACGTGATAAGAGAATATTTCGCTATGGGTAGGCACTCGCGCGTGAACTGTTCTTATCTCTGTCAGACTTACGCGAGAATACCGAAACACCTAATTCGCGACAATACCAACCTTTTGATCGTGTTCAAACAAGATGGCACGAATCTACACCACATTTATAATGATCATGTAAATACAGACATGTCGTACGAAAACTTTTGTAAATTGTGCCCACAGTGTTGGGAACAGAAATATGATTTCGTAATAATCGACAAGGACAGCTCGATGGAACATGGCCGTTACAGAAAAGGATTTAACGAATTTGCCGTTTTCTGAAACATTTAGTCCATCGATAGAACGCTTAGCGAGTAGACGTCTTCTCTTTGCAATGGATAATAGTAATATTAAAGAATCGAGTAAAGTTGCGAATGCTATAGCTAAAACAAGCGATGCTATACGCAAAAAACGCAGAGCTCTCAAATCGGAGAGCATCGACGAAGAGAGAGTCATCGAAAAACGATTGAGACCCGTGGTAGAACCGCTGGAACGAATTATCGAGAATATGTCAGCGGTATCGCCACATTCAGACACGATCGATATAAAATCCCAGTCGACATTCCCAACTTTGAATATTAAAGAACCGCAAAAATTGACGTCAACTCCTTTTCTTAACCCTCAAAGCACACAAACTGCAAGAGCGCGCATTTATTCCGAACCTGGTACATCTTCGAGTGAGCAGACGGTGGATGTGACGAAAGATCGTCCCGATTTTCATCATGAAGAATCGGTACATGCCGTTGAAACGTACGGCGACAGCGACGAGAATCTTAATGTTTCTATGTAGCGAATTTTGGACAACCCTAGCGAAAACATACGTAGCCATTTTACGGAAAATTTAGGGCCGTTGGCAGCTAAATACATTCAATTACTCTTTACCGATCGTGAGAAGAAAATAGATGACGTGTATGGAGTATACGTACAACGCAACAAATTAATGCTTGGAAGTTCAGTTTTCGACGTAAACAAAAACGACGATGTGATTATTAATGGGGTGAAGTACAGAGGAACAACTGGTTTGTACGAATTACTATTCATGAGAATGCCTGATGACACCTCGTTCAACGATGCTGATTTACACAAATACGCGGAAATATTAAAGTCGTCGAACGCTCATAGACGCAGCCATATCTCGTCAGGGCTTGTGAAAAGTAACAAGGATTACAAGTATAAATATATCATTGCAAAATTGCTTAAGAACGAGCAGCGTGGAGGTAATCTGATACCATTCGATATGGTGGCTAACGATAACGCGGTGGACTACGTGCACTGGAATGACCCAAACGAGCTCGTCGATAGATTACGTCTTCTCGTATCCTCGAAATCCGCAGGACATACGGGACATGACAACGAGATCGTTTCTATAATCGAAGAACTTCGAGAAGCCGGGTTGATTATAAATTGACACGTTCGTAAAGCATGATGTTAGTTTACAAACATGAAGAACGTGAAGAGCAATCATATCACGGGCGAGAAGATACAGCTGGTCAACGAGTTGCACGCGCCGGCGAGACGTAACTTTAGACGTAGACGAGTCATTGTACGGGGTTACGATGATCTCTGGCAAGCGGATCTCGTAGAGATGCGACAGTATGCGCGAATCAACAATGGCCACAATTACATACTCATCGTCATCGATGTCTTATCTAAATACGCCTGGGCCGTAGCAGTGAAAGCGAAAAATGGAAAAAACGTTACGGACGCATTTTTAAACGTTTTGAATGGTGGAAGAAAACCAAAAAATCTTCAAAGGGATAAGGGAAAGGAATTTTATAATGCAAAATTCCGAAATCTTATGAAAGAATACGATATAAATAATTACTCTACGCACAGTGTAATGAAAGCATCGATAATAGAACATTGGAATAGGACGTTGAAAAACGAAATGTGGAAAAAGTTCACGCTTAATGGGAGCTATGCGTGGACAACCGTCTTACCGACGCTGGTCTCAGATTATAACAATAGAAGGCATCGTACGATTAGAATGCGTCCCGTCGACGTAACACCGGAACATGCGGACAAACTTTTATCGTCCGTATATTCTAACATAAAGATTGCAGCTCCGGCCAAGTACAAGGTCGGTGATCACGTGCGAGTTAGTAAATACAAAACCTTATTCGCAAAGGGTTATACACCGAATTGGACAACTGAAATTTTCACAATTATTAAAATTCAACGAACAAATCCTGTAACGTATCTCTTGCAAGATATATGCAAAAAGAACCGTTGGTTGGCGGGTTCTACGAATATGAGCTACGAAAAGTAAAAAATCACGATGTATACTTAGTGGAGAAGGTTCTACAACGAAGGGGAAATAAAGTTTTCGTCAAATGGTTGGGGTTTGATTCTACGCACAATTCATGGATAGGAGCGAACAATATTTTGTAATCTATATTTAAAAATGTTTGTAATTATACAGATTATATGAATAAATAATTTTTCGGCTTTATTTTGTGTTTACTTTTATTACAGGGGAATGCTATTTTATAAATGAAGGGAGGTTGGTCTAAGAATAAATTATATTGATAATTTTCAATACTTTTTAATACAATAATACATTATATACAATTCGCTGGGAGGTGGAGGCTATAACAGACAAAATAAAACCCGCATTAGGTAAAATCTAATAAATTAAAAACATAAACGGACGGGCAACTCACATCAATCTCCTCCAACCGGCATCGGATTGCATTTATTGACCACTTAAATTTTCCGTGTATGGTAAACATGGTGATACACATCAATATCTCCCCAAATAGAGCCCTCATCTATTTCCTCTCCAAACAGCCCCCTCAAATCGAATAAACCTTCATGATTCGGATTCCAACCTTCGACCCACATTAACATCTGGCTGAACCGATGGTCTGCTCGCTTCCGGCGCACTTCGATGAATCTTTTTATTGGCACTAATCCTAACCTTTCAGCTTTTAACAAACAACTAGTTAAAAATAAAATCAACACACCAAGACAAGTAATCGTTAAAGACTACTTACAATACTGTTCAATAAGTGCCTTAAAGGCAAGTAGTTCAAGTCGTGGAACGGTAGCCATCGTAAACTGAATAATGCGAAATGAATAGCGGACTGAATAGCGGATAATGAAAACTCATCGGTTTATAAAGCACCGAGAAAATATCCCCTCCAATCCTAATACATCCAAACACTAGACTTTCAGCATCTCGCGAAATTGCAAATTTGCAAGAAATTGCACGGTTCGCAAAAACTTGAACATTGCAAAGAATAACGATTGAATAATTTTATTTTCATATCGCATTAACGGTTTTACAATTTTATTTTCATATTACATTAATGAAGTAGGGGGAAGGGCGAGGTAAGGAATAAATTACTGTAATAACGATTATATAACTGTAACGACCTGATAATAAACACAATATCTTTTTCATTTCATTTCTTTATTAAAACTAATTTTTGTATTTCATACAAAGTATTTTGTTTAATTTTTGTTGTTAATATTTAATGTATAAAATTTTTGTAATAAATATTTTCATTTTCGTCGATAAAAGTTTAGTCGATAAGTCAGACGGTAAAACAGTTTATCGATAAATTATCGACGTCTGACCGCGCATGCGCCAGCGGAACCCCAATAAACATACGGTGGGGTGAAATTCTAGAGTGGGGATGCTGGATCACCACGTGATGGGGAAAACCCAGCTACCCCAAGAACTCTATGCGGAAAAAAAGTGCCGACTCAGCAAGATCTGAGTATAAATAGAGGCGGTCCACACAGTTTCAAGGTAGATCTTCTCTGACCACGGTCAGGAACAGACAATACTCTGAACAGTAGAGAAAAGCTTGCGCTGAACTGTTTAGGCAGCGATAGAGCGCGAGTTGCAGCAAATTCCTACTCTTCCACTGGTGGCGTGCAGTACTACGGATCAGTGGACCTCCTATCCACGGTACGCAACGTGTTATACAGGTGTTACGCTAAGCCAACACTCAAGTGTAAAGAGCTAGCGAGGAGCCGAGCTCCTTGAGACGGCCTGCGTCTAACACAGCTCTGGTATTACCAGAAACCGATTGCGACCTATAGGAAAGGTTTACTTGATTCCAATAGTTTAGCACAAACCTCTGGAATTTAGTTTCCATAGTCATCAATGAAAATTAATCAGAGTATTGACTGTGGTAGAAGACTAAGCCACTCTCGCGTTAGCGCTATCGATTATCATTAATTACTATAATTCATTACTAATTATTAATTACTATTTTCTAACACTAATTACATATTTCTTATTGTATTCCCAATCTAGGGCGAATTTATTATAATTTCTTATTGTATTCCTAATTCTAGCCGCACTTATTGTAATACTAGCGATTTTGTTTTATATTATATTACAATTTAATATTCACTTACCTCTTATTTTTGAATAAACAAACTTCCATTAGTTTCTAGCACATTGGTGTTTGGATTTCACTCCTTAACCGCAAACCACACGAACCTATAATCCCTAACACATTGATTACGAGTCGCCTTTTAAGGGAACCGCTCTCCCTACAAGTCGGTGCAGTGACGTACTCACTCTGGGTCGTTACATAACTTTACCATATATTGTTACAAGAAGTACGGGGAAGGGTGTGGCAAAAATAAATTACATTGATAATGGTTATATACTTGTATTTTATTATATTATTCTTATTATATTGGCGTTGGGGAAGGGTGTGGCAAAAAAAATACTTTTATTTCATCTTTACTATATATTTATTATTTCTCTCCGATATTTTATTACTTATTAAGGGAAGTATGGGAAAGTGTGTGGCAAAATTAAATTACATTGTTAGCGGTTATATACTTGTATTATATTGGCGTGGGGAAGGGTGTGGCAAAAAAATACTTTTATTTCATCTTTACTATATATTTATTATTTCTCTCCGATATTTTATTAAAGGAAGTATGGGAAAGGGTGCGGCAAAAAATAAATTACATTGATATCGGTTATACTTGTACTTTATTATTCATATTTTTATTTTAAAATTTCTTTCGTAAACTATCACCAATCCGGCTATAACAGATAAAATAAAACATACATTATTACATAGTAAAAATCAAATAAAACAAAAACGTGCAAGTAACTCACATCAAGCTCCTCGCGGAACAACTGCCGCAAATCAAACGCGGCTTCCGCCCATATCCGTTCCATATTTCGCCGCCTCTCCGCCCGCTCCCGTCGAATATTTAGGAGGTCTTTCTTTCGAATATACCCCAAAGACCTTAAGGTAGCGGCTGTTAACAAAAACGAATTAAAAATAAATAAAATTTACGCACTAAAAGTAATTATTGAAAAACTACTTACGCTGAGATGCGATGAACGCCTGCAAAGCAAGGATTTGCTGGTTTGTAAAGTTCATTTTAAATAACGAAAACGCTGCGCTGATTCGCTTATAAAGCAAACAGGGGAAACATCTCCCTCCATTTCTAACAATGAAAACCGCCGACACAATCTGAGATTAATCTGCCGGATATCTTACATGTTGTAACAACTCGGAATCGGCATGAAATTAAAAGGTTTGCAAGAACTCGAAACCCTGCATGCGTATAAAGATACTTGGAAATGCATGGCCAGCGAACACGTGCGAGTCAGTAAATACAAAGCCTTCATGTATTCGCAGCTTCGCCCGCTCTCATAAATAAAAACTTCGAGAATTTGAAGTAATAATTGTTGTATTATTTTTTGGTGATCAATCTCTAGTATTTCGGAAAAGTAGGTATTGCTGCCTGCAGAAACAGTAGAAAAGCGGCGACCCCATACTACATAATGCGCACGTTGTCACGATCGCACACGAATAAGCAGAATTCAATGCGATAGTTTCCACAGTTTATTAAAATAATATAGCCCATGTCACTCCAGAGAAGGCATGGAAGCTACTGTTAAAATTTGGCAAGTAGTTTTTGAAATTTTTCTGTACATACAAACGCTGTCTCTTTATATATGAGTACTAGCTGCGTTACCCGGCTCTGCCCGGGAATTTTAATCAACTATTATTATCCCTACTTCCTTATTCCTATCCCTATTTCCCTGCCCTTATCCCTACTACGCACAGAAGAAATATATAAGGATATGAAGTATGATTATTGGGAAGGGTCGGGCAAAATGAATTACATTAATAACGATTATATAATTTTTATTTTCGTATTATATTACATTAATGGAGTATGGGGAAGAGTGTGGTAAAGAATAAATTAAACTAATAATGGTTATATATATTTTATATTCTAAGTAAAATAAAAAACAAAAAAATATAAATGTAAACGGCTACATTTTAGGGACGTTCGGGAACGGCTACCACCAGTCCGGCTATAACAGATAAAATACACATTAATACGTATTCAAGCCGCCGCTCTTGCCGCTCGCGGCACTTTGCCGGCAACCGCGCAGCTTCCTCCGCCGGTGCAAATTGAAACACCGGCATAATTATGGCTGTTAAGACGAAAACAATTAGTTAAAAATAAATAAAATTTACACGCTAAGGGTAATTGTTGAAGATTATTTACGATAATGCTTGACGATTGCCAAAAATGCCAGGGATTCTAACCTTGGAACTGCCATGTTGAACAGAAAATAATGAATAGCAAAACGAACACGCTTGGGTTTATAAAGCACTGAGAAAACATCTCCCTCCAAACTCTAAGACCTGAGATAAGTAAAAACTCCGGTCTCTTTCTTTCTCATGAAGTTGCAAGGTTTGCATGACCTCGAAACTCTACAGGCTTATAAAGATACTTGGAAATTAATATTTTACTCGTGGAGCAAAGAATAAATTATGTTTTCATGAATAATTATTTATTTTATAATGTCCCCAAGGCAATGTTCTTGTGGATTGTGGAATTATGAATCGTTTATCATCGTAAGGACTAAGCACCTTCTTTTCTTCACATATAGAATATACATTGTGCAATTTTGAATGAATACATCTCTATTCACGATGCACTTCTAAACGTTCCTACAAGCAACGTATATAATCATCGAAGGAAATAGTTTTCCTAACTACGTTACTTTTGACACCCTTCACTTTTTTCGTGTCCCGTTTGCCCTCTACGCGCAAAGCATACATTTTCGACCGAAGTCCGACAAACTCTGTCATTATACACCCATTATTTTTATCCTTCATTAATCCCGGTACTTTTTTATTTACTCGTGGCATACTGTAAACATTGTCCTCGGTATAGTCGCTCGTGTCAAACCGATGTATATCGCGTTTCATTACATCGTATATGTCATCACATTCCAGTTCGTATATAAGACTGTCTGTGTCTGTGTATAATATTTTACAAAGATATTTAAATTTCGGCCAAATATAATCATGATGGAATTCGTACAAACATGTTTTTGATATATCCAGAATACACATACCAACATAAATGGGTTTTGCAAATTTAATTTCCAACTTTCGCATCTCTATTGCGACCAAATATTCCGAAAATATTGATCTACTATGAAAATTTGGTTTTGATATCAGGGCCTTGGCCCCGTATCTACCATCCCATTTTGTAACTAATTTAACGTCTACATGATTTCTAACGTTCTCCATAGTTTTGCCAAAGACTGCATTATTCATTAATTTAAATAAATTCTTTTCAAAATCATTTTTAGCTGCAGTTCTAAGTTGCGTGTTTAAATTAATGTATTCGCGAAGCCATGGAGATTGTTTAAATTCTAAAACGCGATGAATTACAGAAACTTTTAAACCATGATTTAAGCATTGTTGAAGATTGCGGTAATGGATGATGTAACGTTGCTTATCCTGAACTGTAGCGAGTAGTTTCTCATGTTTGGCATTAGGAGGCTTCTCGCGTATTGGACAAAAAGGTAAATCTGCATGCTTATCGTGTAATTCTAGCGGGTATTTCAAATCGACTTCCAAAATATATCCAATGTTCGAATTTTCGGATATCGCATGAATGTTAAAAGTTTTAATTTCATTATCGTCTAACCACTTAAACTCGCCGTAAGGCAGATACTGCGACATTGCTCATCCATACAAATTATTAACATCGAAATAAACTAAATATCGCGATGGTTCTTCGGAATTGTACGAATCCATGTATTTATTATTGGCCTTTGCGTATCGATTAGAACATTGACTTAAACCACCACGTATGCCGCGCTCTATGAAAAGTAGCATATCGATATCTGTCAATAATTCTAATTCGATACGCGCGTGCTTCAGCATTGCATCCCACGTAAAACTGGGTAAAGTATGTGATATAAAATTTGTCACATGTCGGCAATGTCGTCTCGCTCAGTTTCATGTAGTCGGTAACATAATCGTATGGAAAGATGCCTTTTCGTGTAAGCAAATCGAATCTTATCTCGTTCAAAAAATTAAATTGTGACCGTAAAATCGTCATATCGTCTTTCCCTAGATACGAACTCAATTTATCTAAACTTGAATTTAAATGAAGCTATAAATCGAAGCGAAATTTTGTAACGTTTTAGATTCGTTGAAAATGAAATATATTTTTCTTTTGTAATTGGCAAGACTGATGTCGAGCCTTCGATAATCGTTACCAATTCTTTTATTACAAAATGGGCATCGTATCCCGATAAGTTATGAAACACTATTGGTATAAAACGTTTATTTTTATAATTTAAATTACACCCCTGATGAGCAGGTCCTCGGTAACGACCAGTGAAATGGCAATGATCTCGAACTTTTGTTTCGTCGATGTCGAACGGTTTTTCGCAAATATAACAATGCGTTGCATTCATATAATTTTCTCTTTCATCACCCGTCAAATTTGTCATGGGCACAATCGTATTAAATAATGGTGCAATTTTTCTTACAAGGTTCTCAAGTTCATTCACGAACCATTCAGCACAGTCAGGACCCCGATACGTGCGATACTCGCACACCGATGCGTTGTATGAACAGTGAAAATAATATCCCACACTGTATGCTTCGTGTTGCTGGTATGCATTGCAGTGTCCTTGATTGCTGTTACTGTTAACCTTCTTAAGCATGCATTCGAAATCGGCGTACACGATGAATGGATGACGTTCTCGGTGACAAAAATTATCAAACTTTATTATTTTATCTTCACTCGATGGTAGAATGATTGCGCAATCGTTCATCTTCATGCAGTCCTTCGTATGTTTCAATAACTTTTCTTCCGCATAAAAGTAGTGAAGGCATCTGCATATAAACAAAGTAACTGCGTTAGTACAAAAAGAACAAACGCATACACTAAAATAGATCGTAATGGCATGATACAAACCTGTCACAAATATAAGTTTTACTCTTATGTGCACTGAGCTGGTTTGAAACAAGCCGGGAAATATTTTTAATCCATGCAAAGTGACGCCCATTACGGTTGGGCGTTTCAAGCATCAGCAGGTTAACGTGACGAAATCTTTTGTTGGTGGTGAGTTGGAGCGGAGCACATCTTTTCACATTCAAGTCCCAGAAATAAACGTTTATCGAAACATCGTTTTGGCGCTCAAATTTTGGTATTTGATTAAGGGTTATTGGATATGCAATGCCCTCCAAATTTAAAACGGTGTCATAGTTGGGATACGATGATGGTCGATTTGCATTCACATGGACGGGATATAATGCTGCAACTATCGATCTGACAAAACACGTATCATCGTCAACTGTCACATTTACTACCGCTCTTTTGTCCTTGATTGTTTTTGGTATGTCGGTGTAACAACCAGCATGCATCGGATTGCATTTATTGATATTTAACATCAAATGCAGAATTTTCGATATTGCCCAACCACTGTCCCGTTCCTGAAATTCTTCCATCTGTGTTAAAGTTGAGTTCACAACGTATTTGTCATACCAATCGTTCAATTTTGATGTAGAAAATAATTGTTTATTTCTTACACTGAACCTTTTCACATAAGTTTTATTATTAGCGGTAAACTCCCCATACAACACCGTATTCACTTTTATGCATGAATGATTTTGAGAAACTTCCGCTAGACGTTGGAATACTATTTTTCTAGCATCTTCCAAAAACTTTCGTGGTTCAATATGCTCGGTGTTGATTATAATTCCTGTAGTTATCCGGTTATGGAAAGCTAATTCTACATCCTCCCAGATAAGAGATTATGATGCATGTGATTCAGCATCTGTTCTCCTTTGACCTTCGCCTATTTTTACAGATCCGTGTAACTCTGCTCTTAACGATTTAAATCTCGCTATCCTGGCTGTTAAACTATTTTTCAAACCAGTTGATAAGTCCTTTTCGAGTTGCAATCGCTCTATCATTAAATCAATGCATTGATTGCATTGCACCAGACATGCGTTTCGGTCGTCGTTACTACTTATGGCTGCAATACGTTGTGTCAAAAGTTGTTCTATACAAGCAAGTTCGTTTAGTAATATTGCCTTTTGACCACTAGGATGATCATTGTCATGATACAATATCCTACGCAAAGCGTCGATTCTTTCTTTGTATGCTTCTATATCTCGCCATCCTTCATCTGATAAATCGTCTCCCATTTGTAATCGTTCGTCTATCAATTCGATGCACTGGTCACATTGCATCAAGCAATCACAACGGTCATCTTCAGTATTGATGTTTATCGCCCGCTGCGCCAATAATTCGGTGATGCGTTCGAGTTCTTGCAGTAACGTGGACTCCATTTCTCTTTTCCACAAACGCGTTAAGTAGCCTTGCACTTCTAATTGTCAAACTACATATGACGCACATTGCAAAATATTCTCCCATTTTATTAAATTGGGGCTGTCATTGACGAAAGTGTTTAATTGCTGTTCACTCTGCAGCGTCAACAAAAAACCGCATTTCCAAGACGTAGAAAAATTCGTTCAAGGTCATGAGCAAAACCTCTACCTTCTATAGTCGCGAATTGCAGCGTCAGATTTGCTGCGCCAACAAAAAATCTCATTTCCAAGACGTAGAAAAGTGGGTGGGGCCTTGTGTCGTCTTCCGATAAGACAAAAATGGTTCAAGGTCATGGGGGTGGGGTATCATATTTTTGCTGATGACGTCAAATTTCAGTTCAAGGTCATGGGGGAGGTGGGAGAGGGGGAGGATATTTCTGCTGAGGGGTGGTTTTAGAGTGGGGGTTGTCATAGGGCGGGCATTTCTGCTGAGGGGGTAGTTATAGGGCGGGCGTTGTCATAGGGTAGGTATTTCTGCTGAGTGGGTGGTTATATGGCGGGGGTTTTCACAGGGTGGTTATTTCTGCTGAGGGGGTGGTTATGGGGTGGGGGAGGGAGAGGGGGGATCATATTTCTGCTGACGGTGGTGTCAAATTTCAGTTCAAGGTCATAGGGTGGGGAGAGGGGTGGATGTTGTCGGGGTGGGGGGTATCATATTTCTGCTGACGGTGTGGTGTCAAATTACAAAAAATGCTGACGCCAGTGATTTAGAATCCGCATAGAACAACTACTCCGTACCAACATTATAGGGAAGAAGAAACACTGTGGCCGCTTACTTTGAGGTAACTCTGCACTGTTCTAAGCTGTATTCATTATTCCCAGCTGCAGATGCCACTTGCAGCGCAGCTGTGCAGAAGAAGAACAAGAAGAAGAAGAAATATCTCGGAATATGTGCGTGACGCCCCTTTCCTTGAGGTAAATCTGCAAATATCTTGGAAACGGTGCGAGCTATGGCAAAATGTTAACAGACCTTTTCTGTAGGAAATTAAATTTCCTACTCTTTATGTTGTATGACATTTTTTCATCAGATGCGTAGTTTTCGAGATATATCGAGATATTTAAAAGTTCCGAAGCCGCACCAACATTATAAGGAAGAAGAAACACTGTGGCCCCTTTCTTTGAGGTAACTCTGGACTATTCTAAGCTGTATTCACTATTCCCAGCTGCAAATGCCACTTCCAGAGCAGCTGTGCAGAAGAAGAACAAGAAGAAGAAGAAATATCTCAGAATATGTGCGTGACGCCCCTTTCCTTGAGGTAAATCTGCAAATATCTCGGAAACGGTGCGAGCTATGGCAAAATATTAAGAGAACTTTTTTGTAGAAAATTAAATTTCTTACTTTTTATGTTCTATGACATTTTTTGATCAGATGCGTAGTTTTCGAGATATATCGAGATATTTAAAAGTTCCGAGGCCGTACCAACATTATAAGGATGAAGGAACACTGTCGAGATGATGCGGAAGAGGGTGATGAAGGCGACGTTCTTGAAATGAACTGAAGATTGTATACCATTTTTCTAGATTAAACTCAAGTTTTTGAGTTTCGTTTCAAAAATAAACAGTTTTTTCATAGAAAATGTTGTACTAGAATGTATCAAATTGTAGATATCAACGAGTAGAACTCAATTGTTGCAAAATCTTCCCAAAACATATTTTGCGATTTGACGATATTTTCCGACGAGGAGATTTTTTTCAAAATTCCCTCATTTGTAGGTATTGACTGGAGGTACTTTGAGGGATATAGACTGGCCCGGTTCAAACCTCCGACATGGCCAAAAAGGACCCATGACCAGATGACCATTTCCGAAAATCTATCAAAGAGGCGCATTAGAACAAATCTAAAAATATACATTAGTACTACTATTCAAGGTCTACCAAATGCAGTTGACAGTGCGGCGCTACCTATAATAGTTTTTGAGAAAATGACCTCCAAAGAGTCAAAGCTCAACTCGGCGCCCATACACTTTTTTGACTAACTTTTCCAGCCATTTTTATTTAAATGCACGCCAATGAAGAATTATAACCATTTCTAAGCTGTAGGCCGAGGGGCCGGTACCCTATATGATTTTCCAAAGTGCTCTTTGATTTCCTACAAAAAAGGTCCCCTAACATTTTGCCATAGCTCGCACGGTGTCCGAGATATTTGCAGATTTACCTCAAGGAAAGGGGCGTCACGCACATATTCCGAGATATTTCTTCGTCTTCTTGTTCTTCTTCTGCACAGCTGCGTTGGAAGTGGCATTTGCAGCTGGGAATAGTGAATACAGCTTACAATAGTGCACAGTTACCTCAAAGAAAGGGGCCACAGTGTTTCTTCTTCCTTATAATGTTGGTGCGGCTTCGGAACTTTTGAATATCTCGATATATCTCGAAAACTATACATCTGATCAAAAAATGGCATAGAATATAGGTAGTAGGAAATTTAATTTCCTACAAAAAAGGTCTCTCAACATTTTGCCATAGGTCGCACCGTTTCCGAGATATTTGCAGATTTACCTCAAGGAAAGGGGCATCACGCACATATTCCGAGATATTTCTTCTTCTTCTTGTTCTTCTTCTGCACAGCTGCGCTGGCAGTGGCATTTACAGCTCGGAATGGTGAATACAGCTTAGAATAGTGCAGAGTTACCACAAGGAGAGGGGCCACAGTGTTCCGTCATCTTTGAAATGTTGGAGCGGCGTCGGAACTTTTAAATATCTCGATATATCTCGAAAACTACGCACCTGATCAGAAAATGCATAGAACATAAATAGTAGGTAACCAAATATAAAGGCCGACCAGGTGATATCATGGAACCCGTAACGGCCACCGCGTTAAACGCATTTCTTCGCGGTTTACCGGACGAAATAGGCCGAGCCGTGGAAGCGCGAGACCTGAAAAGGTTAGTAGACGCGCTAGATATCGCTTTGCGAGTAGAAACGCGTTTGAAAGATCGACCGTCCACGTCGTACGATTTTTACCGTCCGTCATATGATCGCGCTGATGATTACGATTACCGATCTCGTTACCACGACGGCCCGAATAGAAATCGTAGCTACGCGTATCCTAGATACAGCTCGCCGGTACGAGCGCCAGAAACGTCGCGTAACATCTCGTATTCGCGTGATAGAACACCGAGTCCTGTTAGAATATTGCACAGGAGAGAGTTGACCGCGGAGGAACGAACGTGCCCGTGTTGCGCGCATCCTCAGCATATGCATACGAGATCAAGCATGCAAGCGGTTGATAGACGGGACAATTCACTTGCAATAACGCGTGATTCACGGCCGCGTACACCACCTTTCCGCGAGCCGACGGCCGGACCATCGGGCCGAAGGTCACCGTCACCGGAAGTAAGGGAACGTTTAAACTTGAACACGACTCGTCGTATTGACGCGACGACGAGCCGCCAATCTCCGGAGCGTCGTCCACAGGTGAAGTTCCAATAGAAACCGTACTAGTAATAGAAACGAAACGCGATACTCCGATAGTAAGATTGTCATCTAAAGACTTCCGAATAAAAGAGGCGCACTTCTTGATAGGTACCGGTGCAGAGATCAATTTGATAAAATTAGATGCGTTGCTTACGAACATTCCGATAGCTACGCATGAGGCTACTATAATAACGGGAATTACCCCGCAAAAAGACAGAACAATCGGGACCGCGACAGTCCATTTACAAGGAAAGCGAGTCCGTTTTCATGTCATACGCACAGATTTTCCACTAAGCACAAACAGAATTTTAGGGCAGGAATATCTTCGCCAAGAGCACGCCGAAATTTCGTTCGCGAATAATACACTAGTCACGAGCACAGACCCGATTCGTCCGATCAGATTCGTCGATCAACGCTCGTTAGATTATCACGAAAGGCGTAAACTAGAACCGCGTACGTACATTATAAAAGCTCGTACAAGACAACCCATCGCGAACGATGTCGTTAATGATAAACTAAAAGAAGGCTATTTGCCGCGTTTAACGACAATTGACGGCCTGTATGTCGGCGAAGCTGCTGTTTCGGCTAACAACCAGGGCGTATGCCATGTATTAGCAATAAACTCGCTCAACCAAGACCTTTGACTATCATTGTTTTCCGGAAGAACAAGATGATACGGATACCGATAGTACACCTAATGTAACGACAGATAGAGTTACAGAAATTCTGAATAGACTACGATTAGACCATTTAAGCGACGAAGAACGTGAGCATGTAGAAATGATAATCGAGGAATTTCCTGAACGTTTTCATCTTCCATCCGATAAACTACAGGCTACTAATTACATAAAACATAACATACCGACAATAGACGACATACCACTAAACACACGACAATACAGATTTCCACCCGTACACAAACAAGAAATAGAACGACAGATTTTGACCAAATTATCCAATGACATTATTACTCCTTCAAATTCACCTTATAATTCTCCTTTGTGGATAGTACACAAGAAGCCAGATTCAAAGGGAAACCCGCGTTGGAGAATGGTAATAGACTTTCGTAAACTAAATAAAAAAACAATAGGTGACGCTTATCCTTTTCCAAACATCACTGAAATATCAGATCACATCGGAGACGCACAGTATTTTTCCGTATTTGACTTAGCTAGCGGGTTTCAGCAGATCGAAATGGATCCCAAAGATCGCCATAAAACTGCCTTCAGCACACCAAATGGGCATTACGAACACATTCGTATGCCCGAGGGTTTGAGAAACGCGCCAGCCACATTTCAACGGCTTATGGACCAGGTTTTACGCGGGTTACAAGGTATCGAGGTTTTCGTGTACATAGATGATATAGTCGTGTATGCGAAAAATTTAGAACAACACGGTAAGAAAGTTCGACGTCTATTCACACGTCTAGCCGACGCCGGTTTAACTTTGCAACCCGACAAATGCTAATTTCTTAAAACCGAAGTCGCGTATCTAGGACATATCAGTACACGTGGAGTCCGACCTGATCCTAAAAAGATCGTCGCCGTTAAGAATTTTCCGCGACCAAAGAACGCGAAAAATATCAGACAATTCTTAGGTTTGGCGGGTTATTATAGACGCTTCATCGAGAATTTTGCGGAAAAGTCAAAACCTCTTTCCGATCTGTTAAAAAAGAACGTACCTTTTATTTGGGGAAAGGAACAGAAAAAGAGTTTCGTCGCGTTACGAAAAGCACTGTGTCGCGCACCGATACTACAATATCCTAATTTTGATAAGCCGTTCACACTAACTACCGATGCTTTAGATTTTGCAATAGGAGCCGTTTTGAGTCAAGAGAAAGATGGGCATGATTTACCGGTAGCATACCTTTCTCGCACTTTAACTAAACCGGAACGGAATTACTTTACTACCGAAAAGGAATGTTTAGCCGTTTTATATGCGGTATTGCATTTTCGACCGTATCTTTACGGTAGAAAATTTAAATTAGTGAGTGACCATGAGCCGTTGAGGTGGATAAATTCAATTAAGGATCCCGGTCAACGTTTAGTACGTTGGAGATTGAAATTACGGGATTACGAATATGATTTCGTGCACAAACCAGGGAAATTCAATACTAACGCTGATGCCCTGTCGCGAAACCCCATTGTCGTGAATGAATTAAACACCTCAGACGATTTCTCGCTAGATTCCTCTTCAGATGAGGGACAGCCTGCGAGCCCGACAGGCATGGAAGAATCCCCCCAGGCTGCTCCCCTCTCGGTAAAGCGTGAACCGCCCTCGGTTATTAAAACGATTGAAAGATTCTTACGTACGAGCGCGCGTGTCAAATTAAACACTGCGCGTCGTACCATGAAATCCAAAGTCGTTTTACCGGTTACTGATTCACCTGAAACATCCGGTTCCGCACTAGAGCCTGCGATTGTCAAACGAAAGGTAGGAAGGCCATTAGGATCAAAAACAAAACCGAGACCTCCACCTATTCATGATCCGGAAGCCATATCTACTCGAACTCGGCTCAGACCTTCAGATAAACCGACATCTCAACCTTTATCGAATTCACTTCTTTCAAAACCTGCTATCATAATCACTTCAAATACATCAACAGACATAACTACAGACAGTGATACATCAGACGTCGATTCAGATGCGTCCGAACCACCGATTTTCGTTCGTCGTAGGAGCGTCCTACCGAGCCTGGGGTCATGCCTGAGAGCACTGGGAGTACCCCAGACCTCAGGACTCGAGCCGGACCTCGCCAATGTAGACTTCGATAAGGAACTTTTTAAAACACCTTATTCAGAAAGTGATCAGGAATTCTTTGACTTTTCACCTGACAAAGAGAATTTAGAACAGACGCAAATCACTAAGAATTCAGATGCGGCGACTGACATTGACGACTTACATACACACTTAGACGACTTAACGCAACGAACGCATGACGTTACACAGGACACTATAATATACAGACCACATTACCAATCGCAATTACCTCCTACACCACCATCCTTACCGCCAATAGCCGTATCAACACCACAAAATAGAATAATTTCAAAACCGAACCCTCAGACTCAGGATGAAAACACTTTGGTGCAAACCGACGTGTTACCACACACTTCCTCCGCGAATATACTCATGGATTCAGAGGATCTATACTCGGATCCGCCTCGGAAAATAGAAGTTCCAAAAACAGTAACTTTTGCTTCAGAAAACTTGACCTACTACAGGGACAATTATGTGCATTTTCTTAGTAGCGATTTACGACTCGCACCAGTAAGTGAATTGCTCGTCGATATTGGCGTAATAGACCTCGAAACGCTAAGAAAATCGGAATTGAAACCGGGCAGTATAATAGTGACGGACCGCGGTAAACATAAAATTTTTAGCATCGTATTACAGAAGAACTCTAGTGACAATCCTTCGGTCGCGAAATTGGAATCAGCCATACGGAACCTCAAACTAAAGTTATCCGATTTGAACTTGAATACTTTCCGAATTTCGCGATTCGATGATCTTACCGATGCATTACCGCAGGACGTGTTACCCGGGATGTTAAGAAAGATTTTTAAAGATTCCGACGTGAAGATCACCCTTTGCTACGGGCGCGTGCAATTACCACCTAGCGAAATTCGAAACGAAATTATCGCGGAAATGCACGGGAGCCTCGTAGGCGGCCATAAGGGAGTAACGAAAACCTATCAACGAGTACGCGAAAGATTCTACTGGCCGAATATGCGCGCTCAAATAGAGGAGTACATACGACAATGCACGAGTTGTCAAATGCAAAAGATTTCGAGGAATAAAACGCGTGAACCCATGGTTATTACCGATACACCCGTAGAACCGTTCGCGAAGGTAGCGATAGACACTGTCGGGCCGCTTCCAACTACACCTGATGGAAACAGGCACATCCTCACAATGCAAGATAGCCTCACGAAATTTTGCATAGCAGTTCCGGTGCCCAATATTAGGGCAGATACCATAGCTCACGCATTAGTAACTCATCTGATTCTACAATTCGGTACACCAAAAGTCATTTTATCCGACAGAGGTACCAGCTTCCTAAACAAAGTATTTTCTACCATGGCAAGAATGTTTGGCATGCAACACATAACCACTTCCGGTTACCGACCTCAAACTAATGGTGCCCTAGAACGTAGCCATGCGGTACTAGTAGACTATATTACCCACTATCTTGGTGATTTCGACGATTGGGACAGGTTAGTTCCTTTCGCGAGTTTTGCGTATAACACCTCCGTGCA